>NC_045434.1:72623168-72703168 GCF_002776525.5 Piliocolobus tephrosceles
ATAAAATATATATAATGTAATATAATATATAATATATAATATAAAATTTTATTATTTAAAATTTTAATTTTATATAATAAAGTAAAAGATATGATATGTATATCTTATATCTTATATGTATACATATGCATATGTATATCATATCTTTATTTTTTACATATCTCATAATAAAAGACATAAGATATATATCTTGTATATATGTTGATAATCTTTTCATTATCAATGCTTTCTTGGGCTCCTTCAGCCAAGTAAAACACATGCCTTTCTTCTAAGCCACCTCAGTTCAAATCATTGATGGGTCCCAAAGGAGACTTTTTCAAATGATTATTTCTCTTAGGAGTTCTCTCCATAAACAGAAAATTTCCTAATCAAATTCAGTTTTTGAATTGTCGATATATATAATATATATAGGTTTCGATATATATGATGTATTTCAGTTTTGATATACATAAGATATATATCTTTTATTATATAAAATTTCATAATAAAATAAATATATTTAAATATATGTTTAATACATATAAATATACCATATAAATATATATGTATTTAAAATATATACATTTTTTATTATATAAAATTTTAATAATGTCTTAAACAAAATATTTTTATTGTTGGGATTAAAGAGGCAACACAAATATTGCAGTGAAAGACAATAGAGGAAGTCAATTAGATTAAACAAAATTGTGAATTTCATTTGGGGCTAGGTATTAACATATATTTCCTAGCATGAAAGACTGGAGAGAAGTAGGAAAGAGACGTTTATTGTAGGTCTAAAGGTGAGTGAGTTCTTACGAGATCTGATGGTTTAAAACTGTGTGGCAGGTCTCCCCTTCGCTGTCTCTCCCTCCTGCCATCACATGAAGAAGGTCCTTGCCTCTCCTTCACCTTCCGCCATGATTAAAAGTTTCCTGAGGCCTCCCAGTCATGCTTCCTGTTAAGTCTGCAGAACTGTGAGTCAAACCTCTTATCTTCATACATTACCCAGTCTCAGGTAATTCTTTGTAGCACTATGAAAACGTACTAATTCACCTGGGAACATCTTAGAAATGCAAATTTTCAAAGCCAAATCTAAACCTACTGAATTAGAATCTCTGAGACTGGAGCTATGAGATCCTAGGTTTTAACAATCCCCCCAAGTCTTATGTCAACTGGGATTTGCGAACCATGGCTGTAATTTTATGGTAAGGCTTGTTTAAGTATTTTGGGAAACATTGATGTTTACAGTGATTTAGCCAAAAAACCTTTAAACCTTCAATAAAAGTCTCTTTTCTACTTCTCTTCAATCTTTCATGCTAGGAAATGTATATTAGTACTTAGCCCCAAACTGAAATTTACAATTTTTTCTTGAAATTTAATTGACATCCTTTATTCTCTTTTACTGCAATACCTGTGTTGCCTCTTTAATCCCAACAATAAAAATAAGACTTTGTTTAAGGCATCACTAAATAGTGTGTCTCGTTTTATTGTAATAATGTGTGACATTTGCATTACATTATAAGAATAACCAAATGTGATGTTCCTTTTCAAGACTACGAGGTTAGATTGGCACACACCTGTTTTCTAAAGGCTAACTTTTGTTTCCCTATTCTTCAATTTACATTTATTTTCTATAAAAGGTGACCTGTATGACTTTTTTTTTTTTTTTTTTGTAGAGTAGATTTGTCTTAATCATTTTTAAATTGATTTAAAATTAAACTAACCAGTTCTTTGCCATTCATTGAATTTAGGAATGTTACACCAACCAGTCACTTATTTGGTAGAAAGCTTCGTTAAATTTTTTCAAAAGTTACAAAAAGCAGTTTCTGAAATCACAGCATAAAGAAAGGTAGAAGTAATTTTATGAATAATTTAGCCTAAACATA
The DNA here is from genome assembly GCF_002776525.5 of Piliocolobus tephrosceles. Taxonomy (NCBI): domain Eukaryota; kingdom Metazoa; phylum Chordata; class Mammalia; order Primates; family Cercopithecidae; genus Piliocolobus; species Piliocolobus tephrosceles. Next base: position 72,625,034 of record NC_045434.1, read on the forward strand.
GGTAAATATTATTTTGTTAATACTTTATTAATATTTTTCTTCATCCTATTACTTTTTCTTCACCCTATCACAGGTATATTTTAATTTAATATGGACATTTTTAAGAACATCTACCTTTTGATCTGTTACAATAAACTTGAATTGAAACATTATCTTTACTAGTTTTACTTTACTTAGCTTTGATTTTACCACTAAAGTTACAGGGTTGAAACTTATCAAATCCATTATACAAGCCTAAACTACTGTGACAGTTTCTGGCCAGAATCAGTTTTTACTTTGATGAAACACATTGTTTTCTGCACTCCACAAACTTTAAGTCATTCATTTATATGCCTATAAACTATTCTCTCTTTGTCCACTTCTTAACAGATAATAAATATTAAAATAATAAAAGCAAAGAAAAAAATTGAGAAGTGAATTCTGTATTTTGCCAACATTTTCCCAAGTTTTTTTTAAATGGAGGATATGTTTAATTGGCAAATTTATTTTAGTATTTTTCTTCTCAGAAATCCCAAATTTAATTTCATACAAATATGTCCATCAGATGTGTGTATTTAAATATATGCATACTTAATGGCATAAAATGATGTCAAACTTAGGCATAATGATAATTTTAGAGTGTAAGTATCAAAAAATGCATAGTTATTAAGTGCTGGCTTTATGCATTTCTTAGATGATAACTACTGCTAAAATTGTGTCAGCCATAATAATTTGTATTTTGATCCATATTGCTTCAGTAACTCACTTTCTTAATTACTGTGTTCTTTTGCCGTAAATCTTATACATTTAGTAGTAGCTTTAGCCATTGAATGTGTGATGCTGTTGTTGATAAATAAGGACATTATTTCATTATATAAAATTCTATCTTCAAACTAAGGATTTTGTGTTGTTTGTCAATAAAAGTCATTTACAAACTCCTCTGTCTGGCTGTATTATTGATCTGATTTCTAAACAGCATCTAATATGAACATTAATCTGCAAATGGCTATAATGCAAAAATATTTCTGACAAATCATAAAATGTCCTCCTCACAGTTACTCATCAGTGCCATATAAACAAACACATATTTGTAGCTGAAAACATCTGTTGTAAAGAAAATTTTAAGTCACTCAATCAAATACAAATTTGGGATGTACCCTATTGTAATAAGTTTTTATTTCTTGTGAAGATAATAAAAAATGCGAAGGCTAAAAGTGCTCATGGGGGTGATAACAATTTTTGTAAGCATCCTTTCTTTTCCTTGGAGTCTTCTTCATAGAGTAGTGGAAATATTGATCATAATACACCATGGTGTGAGAAGCTAATAATTTCACTTGGAGTCTTGAGTGAGAAAAACATCGTTCACTGATTAGTTTGAAAAGACTTACCTTAGCTTCAGGAGAATAGCAAATGTGTCCACAGATATATTCAGGTTTTTGACACCTCACTGCCTTGCAGAGCTCATCACTCTGGTCCTGCACTAACTTCTGAGTTTTTGGGCATGGATACCATGCTTTCCATAGGAGATCATATCCAAGAATGATGCCATTTGGCTTCCGTGGAGACATCCAATCAATTTGAAGAGATCTGCAACAGGTAGAATAATCAATACTTCTGAAAAGACACTGCTTAACATTGATGCTATCAGTCTTAAGTAAAAAGTGGCAGCAATAGATACTTATATATATAATTATATATGTTTATATATGAAATCATATAATATATTTTCAAATCAAAATTATGTTAGCTTTTGGAAGAATAACACATGGCATGAGGTGGTTTATCACTTTAAGTTTCAAAGACAAGAAGCAAATATCACTATGGCTAATCAGGAAAATCAGAGCATTTTGTTTGGTAAGCAAAGATAAGACATACATGACTTGGTAAATGAGGTGATAATTAGAACATGTGGCAACTTAATGCCTACTTCTAACCAGCTTCTCCTTTGCTTTGCCTTACCTAAGAGTTGTGATGTGAACCATAACTGCTCAAAGATGCCACGGGAACACATGATGGGATTCCTGTGGAGGTTTCTACGAAATTTTAGCTTTCTTGAAACAGCTGCCACCTTCTCCTTTCCTCTTTCTTTCTGCTAAACACGATGTCTACAACTTCAGCAATCATCTTTCAGTTATTTGAGAAAGGCCACAAGAATCACAAAGATGCCACCATTATATTTGGCATTGCTGAACCAATGCCAACAACTATCCACAGCAGACTCTTGAACAAAATAAATTTGAACTGTGCAGATCCACTTACAGGTAGATTTTCTTCCACCTCTCCCACCTATGAGATAGCAAGGCCAACCCTTCCTCTTTCTTCTCCTACTTAGCTTACTCAATATAATGAGGATGAAGACTTTTATGATGATCCACTTCCACTTAATTAATAGTAAATATATTTTCTCTTCCTTATGATTTTCTTAATGACATTTTCCTTTCTTTAGCTTACTTATGATAGGAATATAGTAAAAATATATATACAAACTATGTTTTAATCAGTGTTTTATGGTATCAGTAAGGCTTCTGGTCAACAGTAGGCTATTAGTAGTTAAATTTTGGGACAGTCAAAAGTTATATGCAGATTTTTGACTGGGTGGGGATCAGCAGTCCTAACCCCGGCATCATTCAAGAGTCAACTATATATCTAGAGCTATTTACTTAAGTCTCTTTTGTCAGGTATTTTGTTACTTGCAGCCAAAATAAATGCCCACACTGAGAAATTTTATAGTCACTAACTTATTTATACTTTGCTTAATTTTTTTACTCACCCAAATAGATTCTTTTTTTTTTCAATAACTCTTTAACTAACATGGTCAGACATGTTTTTTTTGGTCAAAAATATAGAACTTAAAGATTCCCGTAAGAAATAGGTTTACATTATCATGTTCTTAAAGAAAGTGTTTGATTTTTTAAAAATTGAGTGATAATTTCAATTTAAACCCAAGTAGAAAGTTTTAATAAGAGGCAGGGTTTGGTATACAATGAAGGTATAACATCTGATCGAAACTTTACTGCATTTTCAATGATCTATTAATATTTCATTTGCTGTAGCAAATGAGGTCATAACATAAAGCTGTTCAGAGAGGAGACAACCCTGAATAAAATGATTTAGTCTTAGGTTAATGCTATAGAACTTAAATTCTGCACTTAGGTCTACTTGCCAGAAAAATACTGCCTAGACCACACATCTATGCTATCTTTAGTATTTGCTTAATAATCTCTATAAGAAGACAGTAAAGTTTTTAATTAAGCCCCAGAGATTTGAACATGACATATTCTTGCAGTGTAGCACAGCAAAGAAAACCTTTTTGTGAAACACAAGGTAAATATAAATATTATAATGATTTTTTTGTTCTCATTGTGTTCAGAAAAATGGGTGAAACTCTGACATTCAAGATTAGTTTTTTTTTATGATTCTAGAATTTCTAGCCATAAAAATTAACTAATCACAAATATCGATAGGGTACATTTTACATATAAAGCATTAGCGTTCCCATATATACTTTGGAATAAAACAAGCACATATGAACTTTGTCCTTCTATTTCAAAAGTTAAACAATAAAAATCTCACAACTTATGTTGGATGCTTTCTTGCTATTGTGTAAAATAACATTTCAACTATACCTTTCATTTTAAGGCAAAATATGTCTTTGCAGGCCAAATAACTGGACCCTATCAGAATTCCAAGTGACATCACATATTAGGAATTCAGTTAAGCCCAAACATTTATGTTAAAAAGCAGCAGTCAAGATAAACCTCAACACTTTAATAGACAGTTAAAAAAAGGAAAATTATTATTTCGGTTTCGTAGGGGTACAAACATAACACATTCAGTAATAAAAATCTGTAGATAGAAATTAATGCCACCTATGAGAGAATAGTTTCATAGGTGACTTGTGTAGCCACATCTATTATTCTAAAGTCTTTATCCAGCTTTCAAAATTAATTCCACATTCTGCAGATACCTCTTTTGCATTCTCTGCATAATCAACTACAGAAAAGATTACATTTAAGTGACATTCCAGAGTTTGACTTATCCACAAAAGATCATGAACTAGTAAAGTCTAGAAAATACCATGTAGAGCACATTCCATGGCATTATAACTTCTCTTTCTTGTGCAGCATAACTGTTCAGTGAGACTGCCTATATTTTCAGCGAGAACATGAACAGTTTGCTTTTTAGGATTTAATCAAGTACACGAAGGAAAATGATTAAGAAGAGTAGTGGGTTTAACATCTGTACATCTCTCATTAGAGACAACTGGAGAGACAACGAAAACTCCTTTGGTTGCTGATCTGAAAATGAAAGGCATCTTTGAGAAATATGCATCATTATTAGCGGGATTAATAGTTTCATTGCTTTGATGTTTAAGAGTAAAATAGAAGGAACATTCTTCAATCTCAGGAGTAAATATTAAATATTGGAGAAAAGGAGCTGAAGATATTTTTGGGCACTCATGCATAAACATATAAACAGATTGCAAATATTTGAATGAATGTGTTTTTGGTAAATTTGCTCATGAAATAGCTGTTATCATTTTCTTAGATTTTAAAGCAATAGGGACTGAAATTTAAAATACCTTAATATAACTTCTGATATAAGTCACCATGTCTACACACAATTTTTTCTCTCTCAAATCTTTGGGTTACATTTTCTCATATTTTCTTGTTCCTTCATACACACACACACACACACACACACACAGACACACACACACACCACATACACACAACATTGTGCATTATACATTGAAAGTCTCTAGCTTGAATTATCTTCCTCTGAAAGTAACAGGCTGTACTAGCAGTCAGTTAAATTACAGGTGGATTACAATCTTGGGGAAGCCTGGAGTTAAAAAAAATATTTTTAAACCAATACATAATAGATGTACATATTTCACGGTACATGTGAGAATTTAATACATTCATATAATTTGTAAAGAGCAAATCAATGTAATTGGCATATCCATCACCTTAAATATTTGTCTTTTCTTTGTGCTAACAACATTTAAAATATTCCTTTCTAGCTATTGTGAAATATGTAAAATATATTGTAAACTATAAATCACATTACTGATCTATCAAATACTAGGTCTTATCTCTTCATTGAAACTGTAAATTTATATCCATTAATTAATCTATTCTTCATCCCCCTCTCCTCACGACACTTTCAGGCCTCCAGTAATCACCAGTCTACTCTTTATCTTCATAAGATTCACTTTTTTTATCTCCCACATATGAAAGAGAACATGCAATGTTTGTCTTTCCATGCCTGACTTATTTCACTTAACATAATGACCTCCAGTTCCATCCACGTTGCTGTAAATAATAGGAGTTTAGTCTTTTTTTATGGCTGAATAAGAGTCCATTGTGTATATGTACCACACTTTCTTTATCCATTCATTCATGGTGGGCACTTACGTTGATTTCATATTTTGGTTATGGTGAATAGCACTGCAATAAACATGAGAGTACAGGTGTCTTTTCAATATATTGTTTTCCTTTCTTTTGGATATACACCCAGTAGTGAATTGCTGCATTATACAGTAGTTCTATTTTTAGTTTCATGAGGAATCCCCATACAATATTCTATAGTGGCTGTACAAATTTACATTCCCACCGACAGTGTAGATAGAGTTCCCCTTTCTCCAGATCTTCACCAGCATCCATTGTTTCCTGCTTTTTTATTTTATCAAAGCCATTTTATCTGGGGTGACATAATCATCATGGTTTTGAGTTGCAATCCTCTGATGATTAGTGATGTTGAACATTTTTTTCATATACCTGTTGGCCATTTGTATGTCTTCTGAATAGGCAATAGGCAATAGAAATGCCTATTCAGATCTTCTGCCGATTTTTAATTAGATGTTTTGGTTTTTTTTGCTGTTGAGTTGTTTAAGCTATTTATATATCCCAGTTATTAATTCATTGCCAGATAGATAGTTTGCAAGTATTTCCTCCCATCCTATGGCATGCCTATTCACTTTGTTGATTGTTTCCTTTATTGTGCAGAAGCATTTTAGCTTGATGTAATCCCACTTTTCTGTTTTTGCTTCTCTTGCCAGTGTTTTTGAGATCTTACACAAATGTCTTTGCCTAGGTCATGTCTGGGAGTATCTCCCCAATGTTTTCTTCTATTAGTTTTAGAGTTTCAAGTCTTATACTTACATCTTTAATCCATTTTGAGTTGATTCTTGAATGTGGTAAGACATAGGGGTCTAGTTTCATTCTTCTGCTTATGGATATCTAGTTTTCCCAGCACCATTTATTAAAAAGACTGTCTCCTCATGGCAAGTTCTTGGTGCCTTTGTTAAAAATGAGTTGTCTGTAAATGCAGGGATTTATATCTGGGTTCTCTGTTCTATTCAATCGGTTTATGTGTGTGTTTTTATGCCAATATCATGCTGATTTCATTTCTTTAGGTTTGTGCTATATTTTGAAGTAAGGTAGTGCAATGCCTCCAGCTTTGTCTTTTTTTACTCAGATTGCTTCAGCTATTCTTGGTGTTTTGTGGTTCCAGATACATTTTAGAAATATTTTTCTATTTCTGTGAAGAATGTAATTGGTCTTTTGATAGGTATTACATTGAATCTGTAAATAACTTTGGGTAAGATTGTCATTTTGACAATATTAATTCTTCTAATCCAAGAGCATGGAATAGCTTTCCATTTATTTGTATCTTATTCCATTTCTTTCATCAGTATTTTATAGTTTTACTTGTACAGATATTTGACTCCTTTAGTTAAATTGATTCCTAGTTATTTTACATTCTTTGTTGCTATTGTTAATGGGACTGCTGTCTTGATTTCTTTTCAGATTGCTTGCTGTTGGTATATATAACCGCTGATTTTTGTATGTTGAGTTTGTATTCTGCAACTTTACTAAATTTGTTCATCCGTTCTAACAGGTTTTTTTGGTGGAGTCTTTAGGTTTTCTAATTATAAGAGGATGTCATCTGAGAACAAGGCTAATTTGACTTATCCCTTTCCAATTTGGATGCCCTCTATTTCTTCTCTTGACTAATTGCCTCACCAGGATTTCCAGTATTGTGTTAATTAAAAGTGGAAGTGGGCATCCTTGTCTTGTTGCAGTTCTTAGAGGAAAGGCTTTCATTTTTTTCCCAGTTCAGTACAATGTTAGCCATGGGTTTGTCATATATGGCTTTTATTTTGAGGTATGCACCTTCTATATCCAGTTTCTTGAGGGATTTTGTAATAAAGCCATGCTGGATTTTATCAAATGCTTTTTCAGCATCTATTGAAATGATCGTATGGTCATTGTACATGGTTCTGTTCATGTGATGTATCATGTTTATTGAGTTGCATATTATGAACCATCCTTATACCTGGAATGAATCCCACTTGATCATAATAAATAATTTTTTAATGTGATGTTGAATTCTATTTGCTAGTATCATGTTCAGGATTTCTGCATCTATGCTCATCAGTGAAATCAGACTGTAGTTTTCTTTTTTTTGTTGTGTCCTTGTCTGGTTTTGATATCAGGGCAATGCTGGTCACATAGAATGGGTTTGAAAGTATTCCTTCCCCCCCCCTTTTTTTTGAATAGTTTGAATAAAATTAATATTAATTCTTCTTTAAATATTTGATAGAATTCATCAGTGAAGTCATCATGTTCTGAGCTTTCCTCTGATGGGAGAATTTTTATTATGGCTTTAATCTCATTACTCATTACTGCTTCATTGAGTTCCTCTATTTCTTCATGGTTCAATCTTGGTACATTGTATTTGTCCAGGAATTAATTAATCCGTTTATTCTAGAATATGTATATATATATGCGTGTGTGTGTGTGTGTGTGTGTGTGTGTATGTGTAGTTATTTATAATACTTTCTAATGATTTGTTGTATTTCTGAGCTCTCGGCTCTTATATCTCCTTTTTTGCTTCTGATTTTTTTTGCGGGGGGACTTCTGTCTTTTTCTTATTTAATCTAGCTAAAGGTTTGTCCACTTTGTTTCTCTTTTCAAGAAACCAACTTTTTTATTATTTTTTTATTATTCTTTAAGTTCTAGGGTACACGTTCATAACGTGCAGGTTTGTTACATATGTATACTTGTGCCATGTTGGTGTGCTGCACCCATCAACTCGTCAGCACCCATCAACTCATCATTTACATCAGGTATAACTCCCAATGCAATCCCTCCCCCCTCCTCCCTCCCCATGATAGGCCCCAGTGTGTGATGTTCCCCTTCCCGAGTCCAAGTGATCTCATTGTTCAGTTCCCACCTATGAGTGAGAACATGCGGTGTTTGGTTTTCTGTTCTTGGAATAGTTTGCTGAGAATGATGGTTTCCAACTGCATCCATGTCCTTACAAAGAACACAAACTCATCCTTTTTTATGGCTGCACAGTATTCCATGGTGTATATGTGCCACATTTTCTTAATCCAGTCTGTCACTGATGGACATTTGGGTTGATTCCAAGTCTTTGCTATTGTGAATAGTGCCGCAATAAACATACGTGTGCATGTATCTTTATAGCAGCATGATTTATAATCCTTTGGGTATATACCCAGTAATGGGATGGCTGGGTCATATGGCACTTCTAGTGCTAGATCCTTGAGGAATCGCCATACTGTTTTCCATAATGGTTGAACTAGTTTACAATCCCACCAACAGTGTAAAAGTGTTCCTATTTCTCCACATCCTCTCCAGCACCTGTTGTTTCCTGACTTGTTAATGATTGCCATTCTAACTGGTGTGAGATGGCATCTCATTGTGGTTTTGATTTGCATTTCTCTGATGGCCAGTGGTGATGAGCAATTTTTCATGTGCCTGTTGGCTGTATGAGTGTCTTCTTTTGAGAAATGTCTGTTCATATCCTTTGCCCAGTTTTTGATGGGGTTGTTTTTTTTCTTGTAAATTTGTTTGAGTTCTTTGTAGGTTCTGGATATTAGCCCTTTGTCTGATGAGTAGATTGCAAAAATTTTCTCCCATTCTGTAGGTTGCCTCTTCACTCTGATGGTAGTTTCTTTTGCTGTGCAGAAGCTCTTTAGTTTAATGAGATCCCATTTGTCAATTTTGGCTTTTGCTGCCGTTGCTTTTGGTGTTTTAGACATGAAGTCCTTGCCCATGCCTATGTCCTGAATGTTATTACCTAGGTTTTCTTCTAGGGTTTTTATGGTATTAGGTCTAACATTTAAGTCTCTAATCCATCTTGAATTAATTTTCGTATAAGGAATAAGGAAAGGATCCAGTTTCAGCTTTCTACTTATGGCTAACCAATTTTCCCAGCACCATTTATTAAATAGGGAATCCTTTCCCCATTTCTTGTTTTCTCATGTTTATCAAAGATCAGATGGCTGTAGATGTGTGGTATTATTTCTGAGGACTTTGTTCTGTTCCATTGGTCTGTATCTCTGTTTTGGTACCAGTACCATGCTGTTTTGGTTACTGTAGCCTTGTGGTATAGTTTGAAGTCAGGTAGCGTGATGCCTCCAGCTTTGTTCTTTTGACTTAGGATTGTCTTGGCAATGCGGGCTCTTTTTTGGTTCCATATGAACTTTAAAGCTGTTTTTTCCAATTCTGTGAAGAAACTCATTGGTAGCTTGATGGGGATGACATTGAATCTATAAATAACTTTGGGTAGTATGGCCATTTTCACGATATTGATTCTTCCTATCCATGAGCATGGTATGTTCTTCCATTTGTTTGTGTCCTCTTTGATTTCACTGAGCAGTGGTTTGTAGTTCTCCTTGAAGAGGTCCTTTACATCCCTTGTAAGTTGGATTCCTAGGTATTTTATTCTCTTTGAAGCAATTGTGAATGGAAGTTCATTCATGATTTGGCTCTCTGCTTGTCTGTTACTGGTGTATAGGAATGCTTGTGATTTTTGCACATTAATTTTGTATCCTGAGACTTTGCTGAAGTTGCTTATCAGCTTAAGGAGATTTTGGGCTGAGACAATGGGGTTTTCTAAATATACAATCACGTCATCTGCAAACAGGGACAATTTGACTTCTTCTTTTCCTAACTGAATACGCTTTATTTCTTTCTCTTGCCTGATTGCCCTAGCCAGAACTTCCAACACTATGTTGAATAGGAGTGGTGAGAGAGGGCATTCCTGTCTTGTGCCAGTTTTCAAAGGGAATTTTTCCAGTTTTGGCCCATTCAGTATGATATTGGCTGTGGGTTTGTCATAAATAGCTCTTATTATTTTGAGATACGTTCCATCAATACCGAATTTATTGAGCGTTTTTAGCATGAAGGGCCGTTGAATTTTGTCAAAGGCCTTTTCTGCATGTATTGAGATAATCATGTGGTTTTTGTCTTTGGTTCTGTTTATATACTGGATTACGTTTATTGATTTGCGTATGTTGAACTAGCCTTGCATCCCAGGGATGAAGCCCACTTGATCATGGTGGATAAGCTTTTTGATGTGCTGCTGAATCCGGTTTGCCAGTATTTTATTGAGGATTTTTGCATCGATGTTCATCAGGGATATGGGTCTAAAATTCTCTTTTTTTGTTGTGTCTCTGCCAGGCTTTGGTATCAGGATGATGTTGGCCTCATAAAATGAGTTAGGGAGGATTCCCTCTTTTTCTATTGATTGGAATAGTTTCAGAAGGAATGGTACCAGCTCCTCCTTGTACCTCTGATAGAATTCAGCTGTGAATCCATCTGGTCCTGGACTTTTTTTGGTTGGTAGGCTATTAATTATTGCCTCAATTTCAGAGCCTGCTATTGGTCTATTCAGGGATTCAGGTTCTTCCTGGTTTAGTCTTGGAAGAGTGTAAGTGTCCAGGAAATGATCCATTTCTTCTAGATTTTCTAGTTGATTTGTGTAGAGGTGTTTATAGTATTCTCTGATGGTAGTTTGTATTTTTGTGGAGTCGGTGGTGATATCCCCTTTATCATTTTTTATTGCGTCTATTTGATTCTTCTCTCTTTTCTTCTTTATTAGTCTTGCTAGTGGTCTATCAATTTTGTTGATATTTTCAAAAAACCAACTCCTGGATTCATTGATTTTTTGGAGAGTTTTTTGTGTGTCTATCTCCTTCAGTTCTGCTCTGATCTTAGTTATTTCTTGCCTTCTGCTAGCTTTTGAATGTGTTTGCTCTTGCTTCTCTAGTTCTTTTAATTGTGATGTTAGAGTGTCAATTTTAGATCTTTCCGGCTTTCTCTTGTGGGCATTTAGTGCTATAAATTTCCCTCTACACACTGCTTTAAATGTGTTCCAGAGATTCTGGTATGTTGTATCTTTGTTCTCATTGGTTTCAAAGGACATCTTAATTTCTGCCTTCATTTCATTATGTACCCAGTAGTCATTCAGGAGCAGGTTATTAAGTTTCCATGTAGTTGAGCGGTTTTGAGTCCTGAGTTCTAGTTTGATTGCACTGTGGTCTGAGAGACAGTTTCTTATAATTTCTGTTCTTGAACATTTCCTGAGGAGTGCTTTACTTCCAATTATGTGGTCAATTTTGGAATAAGTGTGATGTGGTGCTGAGAAGAATGTATATTCTGTTGATTTGGGGTGCAGAGTTCTATAGATGTCTATTAGGTCTGCTTGCTGCAGAAATGAATTCAATTCCTGGATATCCTTGTTAACTTTCTGTCTCGTTGATCTGTCTAATGTTGACAGTGAGGTGTTGAAGTCTCCCATTATTATTGTATGGGAGTCTAAGTCTCTTTGTATGTCTCTAAGGACTTGCTTTATGAATCTGGGTGCTCCTGTATTGGGTGCATATATATTTAGGTAGTTAGCTCTTCCTGTTGAATTGATCCCTTTACCATTATGTAATGGCCTTCTTTGTCTCTTTTGATCTTTGATGGTTTAAAGTCTGTTTTATCAGAGACTAGGATTGCAACCCCTGCTTTTTTTTTGTTCTCCATTTGCTTGGTAGATCTTCCTCCATCCCTTTATTTTGAGCCTATGTATGTCTCTGCATGTAAGATGGGTCTCCTGAATACAGCAGACTGATGGGTCTTGACTCTTTATCCAATTTGCCAGTCTGTGTCTTTTAATTGGAGCATTTAGTCCATTTACATTTAAGGTTAATATTGTTATGTGTGAACTTGATCCTGCCATTATGATATTAACTGATTATTTTGCTCATTAGTTGATGCAGTTTCTTCCTAGCCTCGATGGTCTTTACATTTTGGCATGTTTTTGCAATGGCTGGTACCGGTTGCTCCTTTCCATGTTTAGTGCTTCCTTCAGGGTCTCTTGTAAGGCAGGCCTGGTGGTGACAAAATCTCTAAGCATTTGCTTATCTGTAAAGGATTTTATTTCTCCTTCACTTATGAAACTTAGTTTGGCTGGATATGAAACTCTGGGTTTAAAATTCTTTTCTTTAAGAACGTTGAATATTGGCCCCCACTCTCTTCTGGCTTGTAGAGTTTCTGCCAAGAGATCTGCTGTTAGTCTGGTGGGCTTCCCTTTGTGGGTAACCCGACCTTTCTCTCTGGCTGCCCTTAAGATTTTTTCCTTCATTTCACCTTTGGTGAATCTGGCAATTATGTGTCTTGGAGTTGCTTTTCTCGAGGAGTATCTTTGTGGCATTCTCTGTATTTCCTGAATTTGAATGTTGGCCTGCCCTACTAGGTTGGGGAAGTTCTCCTGGATGATATCCTGAAGAGTGTTTTCCAACTTGGTTCCATTTTCTCCCTCATTTTCAGGCACCCCAATCAGATGTAGATTTGGTCTTTTTACATAATCCCATACTTCTTGCAGGCTTTGTTCATTTCTTTTTCTTCTTTTTTCTTTAGACTTCTCTTCTCGCTTCATCTCATTCATTTGATCCTCAATCGCTGATACTCTTTCTTCCAGTTGATCGAGTCGGTTACTGAAGCTTGTGAATTTGTCACATATTTCTCGTGTCATGGTTTTCATCTCTGTCAGTTCATTTATGGCCTTCTCTGCATTAATTATTCTGGCTATCAATTCTTCCACTCTTTTTTCAAGATTTTTAGTTTCTTTGCGCTGGGTACGTAATTCCTCCTTTAGTTCTGAGAAGTTTGATGGTCTGAAGCCTTCTTCTCTCATCTCGTCAAAGTCATTCTCCATCCAGCTTTGATCCGTTGCTGGCGATGAGCTGCATTTCTTTGGAGGGGGAGATGCGCTCTTATTTTTTGAATTTCCAGCTTTTCTGCCCTGCTTTTTCCCCATCTTTGTGGTTTTATCTGCCTCTGGTCGTTGATGATGGTGACGTACTGATGGGGTTTTGGTGTGGGTGTCCTTCCTGTTTGTTAGTTTTCCTTCTAATAGTCAGGACCTTCAGCTGTAGGTCTGCTGGAGATTGCTTGAGGTCCACTCCAGACCGTGTTTGCCTGGGTGTCAGCAGCAGAGGCTGCAGAAGATAGAATACTGCTGAACAGCGAGTGTACCTGTCTGATTCTTGCTTTGGAAGCTTCCTCTCAGGGGTGTACTCCACTGTGTGAGGTGTGGGGTGTCAGTCTGCCCCTAGTGGAGGATATCTCCCAGTTAGGCTACTCAGGGGTCAGGGACCCACTCGAGCAGGCAGTCTGTCCATTCTCAGATCTCAACCTCCGTGTTGGGAGATCCACTGCTCTCTTCAAAGCTGTCAGACAGAGTCGTTTGCATCTGCAGAGGTTTCTGCTTTGTTGTTGTTGTTGTTGTTGTTGTTGTTTAGCTGTGCCCTGTCCCCAGAGGTGGAGTCTGCAGACACTGGCAGGCCTCCTTGAGCTGCTGTGAGCTCCACCCAGTTCGATCTTCCCAGGGCTTTGTTTACCTACTTAAGCATCAGCAATGGCGGGTGCCCCTCCCCCAGCCTCGCTACTGCCTTGCAGTTAGATCGCAGACTGCTGTGCTAGCAATGAGGAAGGCTCCGTGGGCGTGGGATCCTCCTGGCCAGGTGTGGGATATAAGCTCCTGGTGTGTCCGTTTGCTTAAAGCGCAGTATTGGGGTGGGTGTTACCCGATTTTCCAGGTGTTGTGTGTCTCAGTTCCCCTGGCTAGGAAAAGGGATTCCCTTCCCCCTTGCATTTCCCAGGTGAGGCGATGCCTCGCCCTGCTTCAGCTCTCGCTGTTCAGGCTGCAGCAGCTGACCAGCACCGATTGTCCGGTACTCCCTAGTGAGATAAACCCAGTACCTCAGTTGAAAATGCAGAAATCACCTGTCTTCTGTGTCACTGGCGCTGGGAGTTGGAGACTGGAGCTGTTCCTATTCGGCCATCTTGCTCCGCCCCCCTCAACTTTTTTCATTTAATTGATTTTCTGTATTTTTTTAGTTTCAATTTCATTTCCTTCTGCTTTGATCTTTATTATTTATTTCCTCCTACTAATTTTAGGTTTGATTTGTTCTTGTTTTTCTAATTCCCTGAGGTTCATCATTAACATGTTTATTTGAAGTCTTTCTACTTTTTTGATGTAGGTGTTTATTGATATGAACTCTCTGTTTCATAGTGCCTTTGCTTTGTTCCATAGATTTTGGCATATTGTATTGCCATTTTCATTTTTTTGGGAAATATTAAAGTTTTCTTTACTTCTTCATTGACCCATTGGTCATTCAGGAGCATGTTGTCTAATTTCCATGTGTTTGTGTATTCTCCAAGTTTCGTCTCTTGTTATTGATTTCTAGCTTATCCCATTGTAGTCAGAAAAGATATTTGATATAATTTCTACTTTTATGAACTTATGGAGTTTTGTGACATAAGCCATGATCTATTTTGGAAAATATTCCATGTACCGATGAAAAAAATGTATATTCTGCAGCCGTTGGGTGAAATGTTCTGTAAGAGTCAGACTTATTTGGTCTAGTGTGTAGTTTAACTTTGATGTTTCTTTGTTGAATTTTTGTCTGGATGAATTGTACATTACTGAGAGTGAGGTGTTGAATTTCCTGAATATTTTTTTGTGTTGCAGTCTATCTTTCCTTTAGATATATTAATTTTTGCATCTGGAAGCTCAGATGATGGGTCCATAGATACTTATAATTTTTATATTCTCTTGTTGAATTGATCCCTTTGTCCTGATACAGTGACCTTTGCCTATTTTTACAGTCTGACTTGTAGTTTTATCTATTTTATAAGTATAGCTACTTCTGCTCTTTTTTTGGTTTCCACTTGCATGGAATATCTTTTTCCACTCCGTAACTTTGAGTCTATGTGTTTCTTCATAGGTGAAGTGGATTTCTCAACATATAGTTGGGTCTTATTCCTTGATTCTTTCAGGTACTTTATGCCTATTAATTGGAGAATTGTATCTATTTGTATTCAGTGCTTTTAGTTTTCTGGTTGTGTTGCAACTTCTCTCTTCCTTTCTTACTGTCTTCCTTGTGGTTAAGTAGTTATCTCCGGGAACATGTTTCAATTCGTTGCTTTTTATTTTAGTGAATCTTTTATAAGGCTTACAAAAAAATAGATATAACAAGTTATTTTAAATAAATGACAACTTATGTTAGATTACAAATCAAAGAATAAAAACAAATAAAAAATGAAAAACTCTAAAATTTAACTGTATTTCTCCACATTTTGACTTTATGCTGTCTCAATGTGTATATTTTTATGTTATCTATCTCTTAACAGGTTGCTGTGCATACTATTGTTTTTGATAAACTTGTCTTTTGGGCTTCATCCTGAAATGATGAGTGGATTCCATGCTGCAATTACCATATTAGAATATTCTGGGTTGTCTGTATACTTAATTTATCAGTGGGTTTGCTTTCAAATGTTTTCTTTCTGTGCATTAGTTTTTTATTTCTTGCAGTTTGAAGAACTCCCTTTAATATTTCTTATAAGATGGGTCTTTTAGTGTTAAATTACCTCATCTTTTATTTATCTGGGAAGGACTTCATTTCTCTTTCATATTTGAATATTTGAAGGATAGCTTTACTCTATACAGTATTTTTATATGGCTTTTTTTTTTTTTTTTTTTTTTTTACTTTAGCACTTTGAAAATGTCATCCCACTTTCTCCTAGCTTGTATGGTTTCTGTTGAGAAGACTGCTGTCAAATTGAAGCTTTTACATATGTTATTTGCTTCTTTTCTCTTGCTGCTTTTAGGATCCTCACATTGTCACTGACCTTTAAGAATTTGATTATTATATGCCTTGGAATAATCTTATTTTAATCAAATCTGGTCTTCTCTGACCTTTCTATATCTGGATATTTATTTCTTACATTTTAGAAAGTTTTCTATTAGTCTTTCTTTTAAAAAGCTTTCTACCCCTTGCTGTTGTTCAACTTCCTCTTGAACACCAATAATTTCTAGATTTGGTCTTTTCAGGTAGTTTTCTATGTATCTTGTAGGTGATCCTCACTTGTTTTCATTCTTTTGTCCCCACCTCTGTGTATTTTCAAACAGCCTGTCTCAAGTTTGTTGATGCTTTCCTCTGATCTATTTTGCTATTGAGAGCCTCTAATGAATTTTTCACTTCAGCAGATGTATTTCTCAGATCCAAGATTTCTTTTTAATTTTTTGAAACATTTTAATCTCTTCGTTAAATCTTTTGAGAATTATCTGAATTTATCTTATGTACTATCTTGGTAATCACTGAGTTTTCTTAAAACTGTTATTTTGAATTCTTGGTCATAGAGTTCAACTATCACCATCTTGTCAGGGACAGTCACTGTTCTTTGCTTTTGTCAGCTTGAGGAGATCCTGCTTCCCTGTTTAAAGAAACAGGTCATATGTCTACAAACACACCGCTATCCTGCATATTATCAAGGGTAGGTATCTTTGAATTATTTTTAATTTCCTGAGTTTATTAAACATCAACTTTAGTACATTTTCTTTTGGAGCATCCTATCATATATTACTCTTCTCTCCATTTCCCATGGATGTATGTCTATGTTTTTGCATTGAAAGATTAGTTATTTATTGTAGTTTTCTCTCTCTGCCTTGCTTTGATTTTTCTTAGATATGTTTGCAGAAATTCTTTGTAATTTTTCTGTTCATTTTCTTTCATTTTGTTTTTTAATTCCCTGGGTCACTGCCTCCTTTTTGGCACTAGATGGTGCCTCAGGTCCAGGTTTGCCTTGTCTCCAGTAAACTATCAGAATACCACCTTTCCCAAATAGGAGAGGTTCCAACGGGGATATCCTGGTAGCGTGAGGAGGCTGGGTGAGGTTTGGTACACAGGAAACCTGTGGAGCAAAACTACTACAGTGTGGTGCTGCTGAACAGCCACTCTGATTTGGCATCTCCTTTTACTGAGTTACAGAGCAGAATTTCCAGGGCTGGTGATGGTAGTCCCATCTCTCCATGTTGTCTCTGGATGTCCTCACAGAGATAGATCCCTTTAGGCACTCCTGAGGCTTCCTGTGGGTTGAGGCAGGTAAAGGTCTCCTGCCAGGTAACCTAAGATGGTCGGGAAACTGTCCACTGCAATCGCACTTTTCCAGTGCAGAAATCAAGGGTCAGGGAAATATTTTCCACAAGCGCGGTGTGGAATATATTGAGAGGATGGGCGTTGTGGATACGAAAGTCCAAATTTCTTACCATCTGCTTAGAGATTTTCACTTCTCTGTGACTGTGGGAACTGTCTTTTCCTCATATTTGAGTTCTGAGATATTGCTGTGATAATCTCAGTTATGCACATTTGTTTCTGTTTTCTGTGGAGAGGAGTGAAGCCAACTTGCTTCTATGTCATCATTTTGGAACTAGAAGTTCTTTACACATATTTTCCTACATGAATTCATCAAGTGTTCAGACATTCTAGTTGGAGTTATTTCTTTTTAATTATGTCATATTGTCAACAGAATTACTATTCTATTAGTTACTACTACATACTATTGTGACCACCCCCACAGTTGTCATCACTTTCTTCTTTATTTATTTTTAGAGATGGGATCTTGCTATATTACTCAGGCTGGACTCAAACTCCTGGGCTCAAGCAATCCTCCTGACTCAGCCTCCCAAGTAGTTAGAATTACAGGTGCATTTCACCCTCCCCAGATCTCATCACTTCCAATTGTCCCTTGAAGTACAAAGTACCATTGAAGCTACAAAGGAATGTAGGAAAATAATTTACTATCACTTACTTTTATACAGGTGAATATCAAAATGATGCAATCAGATCAAATTTTTATGAAGAGTCAGGGTTCACGTTACTATTCTTTAAAATTTCATTCTAATATTTTCTCCCAATTTTTTCAAAACATTTTTGTTTGACCAGAGAAAAGAAATCTTCATTGACTCTAAGATATTAACCTAAATTGTTATGGATTATATAGCTCTAGATTCTCTGATTATGTTTACACAGGCCTTTTTTCTAATCAATATGGTCATTTTTGTCAATCATTTATGTAACACTCAAGTTCTTCAATATTATTCCAGATCATGGTTATCAAAAATGATCAGAACACTTAACAAAGACTAAATAAATGTAATATGACAAATTTGATTCTTTGCTTTCAAGTCAAGTCATTGAATATTTAATTATCCTACTGAGATGTTTATTATAAATTGTAGTAGGTAAAAAATCAAAATGCAAAATGCATGTTCTTTTAATAAAAAGGGACACACATTTCCCTCCTTTTGTCCCTGGAGGAAAATGTGGTGAGGAGATCTTGGGACAGCTTGACAGGGAACTCTTAAATTTGGCAGTCTATATGAGCATAGAAAATAAAGCTTGCTTCTCAGAGAATTATGGTGGCAGAAATTAGCCAGAGCAGTTCTGCAATGAAAGGTTAAGCCTAGAATACCACAATATCAATGGCATAGATGGATGAGTTTCTCAAGAACCAAGTGAATGCCTTGCAAGATGGCTAGGCTTGAGCTACCTTGAAGGTACATTGTCCAGGACAGTGGCCTTCTGGCATGAGGAGACTCCAGCAGGAAGAGTCTTTGGAATGTTCTGCTCTTTTGGCACCACAAGTGATCAGCTATAAAGGGCAACACTTGTGTGAGGGAATTCGGCTATTCAAAGATTCTCAGGAGGACCTCTCAAGGAAAACATACAATTGCCCAATAAAGCATCACTTGCCAATGGAGAGCTGTGATTGTCAACCAGTGATGGCAGTGAAATGATAATATTGAGAGGGAACATATTTGGATAAAATGGAATAGAGAAGAAAGAGTAAGGGGGAGGAAAAGAGCAAGCTACAATTAGGCCTGAGCTTTAGAAATGATAGAAGTTTTGAAGTAGATGCGAGGCTAATATTTTGTTGGTGATGGAATGGACTTTTTAATACTTGAACATGAATCTTAATTATCAAAGTAAGACTCATAATTAAAAATAATTGGAAAGCCATAAGATGTTCCTGAGGGGTATTTGAGAATTGAGGGAAGGATAGCCAAAACAGTGTAGTTAAGGCAGTAAGTAGCAGGTAAAAAGTAAGGAATATTTTTTTCTCTTTGTATCTAATTGTATTAAGACAGCTCCATAAAGTGGTTATATAAACTTAAATGATGAAAACATGAACAAGGGTGGTAGTGGTATAAATGGAGAAGAGTAACATATATGAGAAGATGCTCCAAAAGAAAATGTACTAAAATCAATGTTTATAAAACTCAGGGGATTAAAAATACTTCAAAGATATATGTCCTTGATAATATGCAGGACGGTGGTGCATTTGCAGAAGTGGGTGTTGGAAAAGATGATGAGTCAGATAAGAATTAACGTTTGAGGGTCATGGTTATGGAAGTGTTGGGTGAATATCATGACATAAAATCAATAGGCAAGTGGATAGGTGGGATTAGAGTTTAAGGAGAAAACAGGGTCAGGAATCTTTGAGACATCAGTATGGCCTAAAATTGCAAGACTGTTTGAACTACCTGAGCAAGATAGGGAGTCTTTTTCCTGAGGACACCCAGAATTCCTAAGTGGGTTTTTAATGGAACCACTAAAAACAAAACAAAACAATGAATGTTCAGAGAATCAGGGACAAAGTGGCAGTTGAGGGCTAAAGTGAATTAGGAGGAAGAACTGGATTTTGCTGAAAGGCCCTCAAAGGCTACTTCAGCGGACGAGTTGTTTCTATGGGAGCTACAAGAGGTAAGGAAGTTAGGAGGAGTTTGGGAAGAAGAGGGATGTAAGGAAATGAAAATAGTGATAGCAGAGCCACAAGAATAAGCCCAGTATTCCCTTTTCTATATATTCTATCTATCCTGTTTACATTCTATATATTCTGACTCTATTCTATTAAGGTCTCCTTAAACAGAATGTGATAATCAGAACTCATGGCCATCAAATGAGTAGTATTTCCTAAAAGCCATGGTCCATAAGGCTATTGATTGGATCTGTACAAATTGCACTAAGTGTACTCCAAATTCTCTCTTTCAAGGTTCTACCCATATCCTTTAAAGATTTAAGCAGACAATTTTAGTCCATATTAAAAATAGTCTACAACTGCCCATATTGGTAAGCGAGTTTGGTATACAGGTGAAAAAAAGTGGTTTGACATTGTGTACCCTTCAGCCCAACACTCTGCCTTCTAAAGCAACAAACAGAAATGTGGCTTTAATTTTTTCTTTTAATGTTACATAATTAAATTAAATTGAAAATATTAATTTTTTCTTTTAATTTTACAAAACTGTAAAATCATTGCTTCAGTTGAAGCTATCATTCACTGAGAAAAGTTAGGCAGAAAAAATCAAGGATAGAAGAGATTCCCTGATATCTAATGTCATAGCATAAAAATATATCATGGCACGCCTTACAAAATTTGGTGAGGAAAAAAGGAGAATCCTCTTTCTCCACAAGCTCTGGCCTCTTGAGCCATACTTAACTCCACATTAAGTAATTTAAAAATATAGGGGGATGCTGGGTGCTGTGTGGCTCACGTCTGTAATACCAGTAATTTGGGAGGCCAAGGCGGGAGGATGACTTGAACCCAAGAGTTCAAAAGACCAGCCTGGGCAACACAGTGAGACCCCATCTTTACAAAATAATTTTTAAAATATATTAGCTGGGTGTGGTGGCACATGCCTATTGTCACAGCTACTCAGAAGGCTGAGGTAGGATTGCTTGAGCCTGGAAGGTCAAGGCTGCAGTGAGCTTCACTCCAGCTTGGGTGACAGAACGAGATCCCGTCTCAACAACAACAACGAAGGAAAAAAAAATATGGAGATTCATTAGTGATGATAGTGGTTTAGCATTAATGTAGAGACATCTAACCTATGCTGCTATCAGAAAGATTTCTGGAAAGTTGGTGTGTAAAAATATCATTGATCTCATTCAGCATCTAGAAGCAAATCTTAAAACAATCATTTGTGAGTGCTACAAAGACCTTATACCTCACACTCCTCCTCAATAACACATCCCCAAACTGATTTGGATGTGAAAAAACTGCCATGGTTCCAATTAAATACATTAAAATACATGATCTGAGTTCTCTCTCTACTTTCCCTTGAGCCTCATGCCTGGAAATGATGCATTTTGGAATACTAACAGTAATGTAATAAAACATGTTTCTTATTTGTGTTATTTTTTTAGTTTATCCATTTATGGGGAATAAATAACTAAACTTCATAGTCAGGCCAGTACTCAGTGAAGCTGTCAGCTGCAGTGTTTGTCATATTTCAATCAAAGCCAGACCCAGCCAGTTATCTTTATCCAGCTCAGTCTCTACATTCTCGAGGACCAGAATTAATGAATTAGCTATTGATTAAATTCCACTCTAGCAAATCCACCAAGACAAATAAATGAACTACTCAGGGCACGTGTAGGCCATGGCCAGACATGTCCGGGCTATTGATCTGTAGTTAGTATTCTTTTGGGATATAGAAGGAGCTGATGATAATATGACAAGTATGGAAAATGCAGTGTAGAAACAGCTTGTTTCTGAAGCAGCAGCTTATAAAACTAGAAGGGTCCATTTGATCCTTCTATATTTGTGTGCTATGGCATCTTTGGTTTATATATAAGAGGAAAAACATGCATAAGGGCTTGTACTGCTGAAGATGTAGTCAAAAACAAGGCATAAGTTAAGGCCAAAGACGAAGATGAGTCGGTACACTCCACACATATAATCAAACAGGCTGGTATGCTATCCGTATGTTATTGAAATATATGAAAGTTAAATTTTACTGACTTCTGAATTTCACCAAAAATAAACAAAGAATCTAATAAATTTATGGCTTCTTAGAAACCAAATCATTTTAAATACTAGAGAAGTAGACCCCGTCTGCTGATGTTTTTCTGGAAGGATTTCACATTTCATTCTGCATGTTGCTAATATAAAAGATTTTTAAAAACCAAAATAGAAACATAACTAACAAATATACATTGCCAGAAGTATAATGAAATTAAACAAACAATATCATGCACACGGGAGGCTAACTGCTTTGGTGTTGGTATAATTTTGATTAATGGCTTGGCAGCCTATACTTGCTCATTAGAGTCTTGCCTTTGGAAAATGTTACTCTGCTACTGTGGATCATTTTAAGAAAGGAAAGATTTTACATGCCAATATTTGGTTATGAATGATTTATATCAAGTTTTTGCTAGGCTTCTGACGGGGGGCGGGGAGGGGAAGGAAAGTTGCCAAAGGCATTGGAAGAAAGAAAACTGTGGTGGAGGGGGACTTCCCATGCAGGCCAATATGGAATAAGCCCATTACAGCTTCTTTCTCCCACTGATTACAGCTCAAAATCTGCACAAATTATAAAAAGTAACTATCTGAGGACTATGAAAAGTTAACAATTGCAGGCTGATCAGGAGGGGAGTCAAAACTTTAAGAATGAATGTTACGGCCGGGCCGGGCGTAGCGGCTCACGCCTGTAATCCCAGCACTTCTGGAGGCGGAGGCAAGTGGATCACGAGATCAGGAGATTGAGACCATCCTGGCTAACATGGTGAAACCCTGTCTCTACTAAAAATACAAAAAAATTAGCCAGGCGTGGTGGTGGGCACCTGTAATCCCAGCTACTCGGGAGGCTGAGGCAGGAGAATGGCGTGAAACTGGGAGGCGGAGCTTGCAGTGAGCCGAGATCGCGCCACTGCACTCCAGACTGGGCAACAGAGCAAGGCTCCATCTCAAAAAAATAATAATAGTAATAAAAAAATAAATAAACAAATAAAAAAATTTTTAAAAAAAGAATGAATGTTACAGGGTGAGTTTCCCATTTTTTCTCCCCCTCCTTTACTTTCCATCTTTAACCCAAGGGCCGTACCAGTGTGAAACTGTGAACTAGGCAAGCAAAATCCTAGAGAAAGTAAATTTTTTCCAGCTAGAGTATCTACAACAAAAAAGCCTTGCAAGCCAGAGAGTGTAGGGAAAACTCCCATTTTTGTTTTGTTTTGTTTTGTTTTCTCTTCTTTCTTCCGGGCCCTGCTCTGAGAATGATTAGAGTCAAGGAGCCACAGGGCAGCAGCTGTGGCCAAATTGGAATCTAAAGCCCCAAGGGGGAAAAAAATCTTTCAGCCCAGAAAGGAGGGGCCTCTATAGTCCAAAGAATGTGGGAGAAGTCCTTGTTATTTTTTTTTCTCTAATTCCTCCTACCTCATTGCCTAAGAACAACTCTAGTTATGCAAACTGGGAGGCAGGCTGGGAGGCAAACATTTCAAAAGAAATCATATCATTCTAGCCAAAAATCCAGGAAAGGAAGTCCAAAGGAGCTGGAAAGATGGGGGACATTTCAGAGAGAAGAAAGCTGGAAGCCAATTTTATGAATGAACCAACACAAGTCCTGACTGAACTCTAAGCTGCACATTTATGGTTGCCTCACACACATAGGCTATGCAAGCAGCACAGCGAGGACTTCGAGATCTGAACTATTACATAATTCCACAGCCAAATTCCAAATTAGCCATTGTGCAGACACAGAGTAGTAAAGCAAAGTTCATAGCTTTGCTATGCTACTTTATGAAAAAATAGGAACTGACTGTAGTCACTGGCAAAGGAAAGCAGAATTTGGAGTCTGAAGCCAACCAGTTGGTAACCTGCTGAAAAAAGTAAACAAGAATTCTAACTTTCTTCAAAGGATTTTAACAGGAGTCAGATTTTTATAACTTAATATTCAAAATGTGAAGAAATCAGTCTAAAAATCACCCAGAATTACACTAAGCAATCGAAAGCTGGAGTGGCTATATTAATATTAGACAAAATAAACTTAAGAACAAGGAAATTATCAGGAAGTAAAAGGGCTTATCACATAATGATAAAAGGGCCAGTTTATCAAGACATAACAATCCTAAACATGTATGCACTTAATAGCAAAACGTCAAAATACATAAAAGAAAGACTAATAGATCTGAAGAAGAAATAGATAAACCCACAGTTATATTTGGAGACTTCAACACTATTCTCACAATAACTGATAAAACAAGGAGGCAGAAAATCAGTAAGTATATAGATGATCTGAACACCACTATCACTCAACTTGAACTAACTGACATTTACAAAACACTCTATCTGACAACAGCAGACTGTACCTTCTCCTAAAGTGCATATACATTCACTAAGATAGATAATATTCTGAGCCCTGAAAAAAACTGTAACTAATTTAAAAGAACTGAAATTCTAAAATTACGTTTCTAGATCATAATCAAATTAAACTGGAAACCCAGATAGAAACATATCTGAAAAATCCCAAATACTTGGAAATTAAACAGTCTCCTTGTAAATAATCCATGGGTTAAAGAAGTCTCAAGAGAAATTAAAATATATTTTGAACAAATGAAATGAAATGCAACATTTCAAAATTTGTGAGCTTTACACTGAAGCAGGATGGAGAGGAAAAAAGAAAGGTCTCAAATCAATAATGAAAGTTTTCATCTTTAAGAAACTAGAGAAGGAATAGCAAAGCAAAAGGGAAAAAAATAGAGAGCAGAAATCACTGAAATGGAAAATAGAAAATAATATAGATGATATAGAAAATAATTAAAACCAAAAATGCTTCTTTGAAAAGATCTACAAAATTGATAAACCTCTAGGCTGACTAGAAAAACAGAGGGCACTTACTGCCAATGTCAGAAATTGAAAGAGTGCAAATCAGTTCCAACAAATTGTTGTTTGCAGTACAAACATACTACAAACAACTTCCTGCTTATAAATTTGACAAATTTGATTAAATTAACTAATTTTCTGCACCCACAAGATGACAAAACTCACTGGAGAATAAATCGCCAAAATATCATACGTTATTAAGGGAACTGAATTCTGAGTTAAAAAACCTTCCATCAAAGAAAAACTCCAGGCAAATATGGGTTTCACTGGTGAATTTTACCAAGATTTAAGAAATAATAACACTTTTATACAATCTCTTCCACAAAATAGAAAAGAAGAAAATGCTTCCCAAGTTAGTATGAGACCAGAAATTACCATGATACCCAATCTAGGCAAAGGTATTGTAAGAAAATCAAACACAGCCCAATATATTTTGTGAACACAGATGAACATTTTCTACAAGATAATAGTATATTGCATCCCCCAATATATAAAGAAGAAAATATATCGCAACCAAATTGTGGTTATCCAGAGAATACAGGCTAGTTCAATAATTTAAAATCAGTAAATATAATTGATTATAGTACAAATTTAAAATGTCAAAAAAGCACTTGACAAAATTCCATGTCCATTTATAACAAAAACTGTCAGCAAATTAAAAGGTAAGTTCTTCAACCTGATAAAAGGCATTGCCAAAAATTTCATACATAACATCACATCTAAGGGTAAAATACTGAAAGTTTTCTTTCAAAGATTGGGAACAAATCAAGGATGTGCTTTTATTACATTATTAAACTATCCAGTGCAATAAGGCAGGAAAAAGAAATAAAAGACATACTGATTGGAAAGGAAAAAAATAAACAGTTTCTCTTTGCAGAAGATCTGCATAGACTAGGGAATTACAAAAAACTCTTAAGACTTATAAGGAGTTTAGCAAGGTTGCTGGATGTAAGCTCACTATTCCAAAATTAATTGTGTTTCTACACACTGGAAACAAACAATTAGATTTAAATTTGTTCTAAAGAAACATTAATAATGGCACCCCCCAAATAAATAATTAGGTATAAATTTAATAAAATATGTTCAGTATTTGCATATTGGATTATACAAAACACTGATAAAATAAAGGAGAGGGGATGCAAATAAATGAGCAACAGTGTGTTCATGACCCAGAACATTTGATATTGTTAAGATGTCAATTCTCTACCAATCAATCCACAAATCCAATGCAGTTCTAATCAAAATCACGTTTTATAGATATCAATGACCTGTTTCTGAAATGTATATGGACAGGCAAAGTAGTGAGAAAGGCCAAAATGATTTTTATAAAGGTCAAAGTTGGAAGACTCATACAATGTGATTTGACAGCTTACTGTAGAGCTACAGTAATCAAGATTG
Organism: Piliocolobus tephrosceles; assembly: GCF_002776525.5. NCBI lineage: Eukaryota > Metazoa > Chordata > Mammalia > Primates > Cercopithecidae > Piliocolobus > Piliocolobus tephrosceles. Next base: position 72,651,220 of record NC_045434.1, read on the forward strand.
TGCGCTATTGGTATAGACATACATATTGATAAACTAACATAAAAGAGTCCAAAATTGGCCTACAAAACATGTTTAAGTTGATTTTTGACAAAAATCTAAAGACATTCAATAAAGAAAAGATAATCTTTCCAAAACTTCTGTTGAAACTGTTAAATACTTACATGCCAAAAAATTAACCTTGACCCATGCCTCAGTGTGTATAAAAATTAATACAAAACCAATCGTAGACATAAATTCAACATGTAAACATACAAATGTTTTAGGAAATAGACAAGAGAAAGTCTCTGTGACCTTGACTCAGGCAGAGCTCTTAGATAAAATACCAGATGCACAAACCATAAAGGAAAAAGTAACAAATCTAACTCTCTTGAAATTTAAAACTCTTTCTCTTAAAAACACACAAACAAGATAATTGAAGACAAATCATAGGGTGGAGAAAAAATATTTGTAAATCACATATGTGACAAAAAACTCAAAATATATTTTAAAAATTCTCAAAACTCAGAAAATAAGAAAACAAAGAATCTAATTAACAAATTAGCAAAAAATTTGGAGATACCATTTCCCAGAGTAAACAAATGCCAAAGTGCATGCAAAAATCAATTGCAAAGCTTATCGGTATCATTAGTCATCAGGGAAAATGTAACTTAAGACCATAATAACACACAACTAAACATCTATTTAAATTACTATTTAAAAAATAAGAGGAAAACACCTCATATTATCTCAAGTTCTAGCAAAAATGTAGAGCAACTTGAGCTCTCATACAATGCTAGTAGGAATGAAAGATGTTACAGTAACTTTGTAAATCAGTCTAGCAGTTTCTTTATGACTCAGCCATCCAACTCCTGGGTATTTGCCCAAATGAAATGAAAATATATATTTACACAAAAACCTGTATATAGATGTTTTATAGCAACTTTAATCATGGTCACGGAGAACTGAAAACTATCCAAACTGTGCACAAACTGTAGACCTTTCATATAATGGAAACTTACTCAGCAACAAAAACTGACAACTACTAGTATGTATACAACTACTAGTATGTATACAATAAGATGGACAAATCTTAAATGCATTATGCTAAGTAAAAGAAGCCCTTTGAATGGCTACATATTATACGACCCATTTACATGACAATATGGAAAAGGCAGAATTATACAGACCAAAACGTGGTAGTGTTTGCTTAGTTTTAGGAAGGGTAGAAGAGAGGTTAGCAATAAAGGAGCCCGACATCGTGATGCTGTTTCATATCTTGATTGTGGTAGTGTCTGTTCTTCCTGGCAGCTTTTTGGATGTGCTTTTTAAACATGGTACTCTGCAATTTCCTGATAATATCCCTTTATATGTAATCATTTTTTAGTCATATTGTTGGTATCCGGGGAATCTTTTGATCTGCACAATAGTACATTGGTTCTAGGATATTTTCTTGTCTTTTTTAAATTTTCTCCCTCTTTTCCTTTGATTCTCTTTCGAAGCTCTTATTATTCAAATATTAGACTTCCTGGATGCTCTCTATTATTTTTTTCTTTCTCTCTCTCTCTCTTTTAAATCTTTGTGTTTCATTGCACTTTCAAAGACATTCCCTTGAACTTTCTTCGAAAGTTTCAATTCAGCTTTTCACCCTTTTAATTTCCATGAGGTTTTTATCCACGTTTTTTTTTCAATATGCTCGTGTCGTTTTATGGTTAGAGAATCTTCTTTTATCTGTCTGAGGTTATAATTATTTTCCTCACCTACATTGTCTCTGAATCTATTGTATCATGTCTTTTGTTTATTTTGGTCTCCTTTTTATCTTTAAGAGTGATGCACCAAAAAAAAAAAAAAAAAAAAAAAAAAAAAAGGCTGACTAAAAGTTTTACAGGTAGGTGACCCTTGTTGATTGGCATACTTCCCTACTGCGTGACCAGGGAGCAAGTTGTTTTTACTGTTAGGGATCCCTATATGCTATTGTCTGGAGGTATTTTATTTGGATTATTCAGTTTTTTCTAGAAAAGAATGTTCAGTTTCCTATCTGGAGGTGTTTATGACTTGTCTACTTGCTCCTGAGGACAGAACTGGGAAAATTAGCCAAAAAGCGCACCATTCAGGTTGTGGTCTCACTTTATCACTGTTTTTACTTCTGCATCTCATCTCAGCTCCCCTGTGCCTAGTAGCCCTCAGTTTCTCCAGAGAATAAATGTCTAATCTCCTAATCTGTCTAAGGTCCGTGGACTTTGTCATGTGGAGGAAGAGAAATAGATCCCCGGATGCATAGCAAAGAGGCAAGAAACCTGGGATTCCAAACACTTCTTTGTTAACAGTTGTGTCTTGCTCTACGATTTCAGCTTTAAACCTTACCCTCCCTCCTCCTCTTTACATCGTTAAAACTTCTAAGTGCCCAGCCTCTCCAGTTCTCTGTGGAAAAAACAGTTTGTTTCCTGTCATTATTCTCTTTCATCAACCAATATTTTGGTTGTAAATTTCTCCACTGTATTAAATCATTTGCCTCTTTCTGACAAATATTGCTTACAAAATCATGTTGCAATCTCTTTTCTGTTGTTGTCTCCTCTCTCACTTTCCTTGTTCTTGTTGTATTATACTCTCTTTAATGTTTCTGCCATCAATTTAATGTATTTGGATACAAGCAGCTTTTAATAGCAACTAAAAATATTTGTCCTGTTATTATGTGTAATAATCTTCTTAAAGGAAAAAAAATCCTAGAGACACAGTCACATTTGTTCCATTTCTTATAAAGCTTAGGTATTCTTTTTAGTTATAAATAAATATGTATTATGAGGCATATTCTGTTATATCATTCACATGGGCTTGAGTCATGGGGATGCCAGTAGACAAGAATTTGAAAACATCCACCCACCTAACTATAATTCTTTCTTGAGCTTTTCAAGACTGAACTCAAATGTCTCATCTTCCATGATGCCTTCACTGACAATTCTGGGTAAAGTTTGCTATTTTTCTGTTTATGTTATTTTTGCACATCATAAACCTCTTACTATAGTGTTTTTCACATTGTTCTATAAACATTTATTTAGGGGAGTATCTTCCACAGTGTACTGGAACTTTGCAAATTTAGAATCATGTCTTATGCTCTTTTGTATTACTTTTGCCTTCTATATTATTATGGCCACAGATGTATTTGCTAAAAGAAAAAAGGTCTCCAATGCCCATTTATGTGACTATTTCCTCCCTGCATAGTAGACAATACTGTGAATAGGTTGGGAGATATCTGCTGGGGGGATTATAAACTAATTAGTATGTCAAAAATTAGATCATTATCTATCATGTGTTTGAGAGAAGATGTACTCAAGGAGACAAGATATGATTATTGCCAAGAACAGCTAGCAGTCCTGTTAGTTGGGTTTTTCTAATTATTTTAACCATCGGTTGCCAAAACCAGTGCTAATTTTTCTTAACCGATTTAAGATCTGGAAATTTCAACATGCCATAGAGGAATCCTTCAGAATTGAAACATTAATAATAGACTGATTATTTCTGTGTGTGTGTTTGTGTGTGTGTGTTGTTTGTATGTATAGGTGAGGGTGATTCATTTGGCTTAAGCAAAAAGTATAATGTGAAAGCACTAAGATTTCTTTTCCCAGCCTCAAGTTGATACAAACAGATGAACAATTTACCATCTTAGTTTCAGCTTTGGAAACAACACCAAATATTATTATTATTGTTGTTACTAATTATGAATTATAAAGAGACTTGCTTTCAAACTATGGTCATTTCTCAGCAAAAAAAGAATAAAGAAAAAATAAAGTGATTCTACAAAGAAGCTAACAAAATTGATAATGGCTATCCAAACATTATCTGCCCTATTAATTTTACAGATTTCTATCTTTAGGGCACTCTGATGTATATAAATCAGTTTTTTTTTTTTAACCAAAAAGATTAAGTTAGAAGGTAGTCATTACAATTAAGCGTGTATTATGCTTTGCAAAAGGATTCACTAAAGGACACATTCAAATAAGGAGACATGTATTTCCAGTATTTGTTTACAGGTTACTAAATAAAAAATCTGAGGCTGGGCAATCAGGGAAATTAAAGATTAAATGTCTTTGGATGTCCAGTGAAGATTAATGTCTGTGCAATAATATCAAAAATTTGATTTACACACATAGTTGTAAGAACCCATTAAATAAGATTGTCATGACTGAGAGGATACCTTTGATTTTTATTTTCATATCTTCTGATCAGAGTTCCTTAGATTAACTGACACAAAATTTTTTACCTTGAAGTGATGCCACGAATTGTGGGTGTTGGTATATCACTTGGAGTATCTTCCACAGTGGTGATTTGTGTTCCATTGCTTTTCACGCAGGCATATATTGTGCAGACTTCAACCTGCAAACATTAGTTTAGAAAAAAATAAATGCAACCATTTTTGAAATACATACTAACAATAGTCTGAATCCCACCTTCCCTCATTTCACATGAATCTCTATAACTATTCTCTATAACATCTTGAGGTTTAATCAATATTCATTTTTGATGTTAACTGACACCAAAGGAATGAGCTCAGAGGAGGGTACAGAATTGGGATCAAGACAATTGATTTAGTGATGGGAATGGTGATGTTTATTCTCTGGTTTCAACTATTCAGAAAGAGAAAAATACATTAATCTACTCAGAGCATAGTCAAGGAATGGAAGATGCCCAAGTGACAATTTGCAAACATAATAGGTTATCACTGCTTACTGTTCTCTAAATCTATAACTAAGTAGTGTAACGATGATATCTTCTGGAAGTCTTGACACTGTAAAACAAATAGCCTAAATGCTAATGTCTAGTGGAAGAAAAATGAGGCCTAGAGAAGCCTTCCAATATGGCTGAGGTATTTTATATCCATTTATTCCAGATGCAATTGTATTTTTACCTTAATCACAGCAGAAAATCATCATTCATCCCTTTAATTCTGCCACCTAATCTGAATAAAAACTGAGGAGAGTGGAATAACTGAAGATTAGAAATGGGGTTCATCAAGCATTAGTAACACAAAAGGAATGCATTAACCAAGACAGAAGAGAGAGAAATGAATACACAAAAGATTGGGAACATCTACAAATCAATATCATTTTGCTCTCAATTAAAGGATAAAACTAAGAGGAACTGTACTTTTTACAGTGCTAATTTACTTTGAGTATCTAATACATAAATGGAGAAGGCAAGCTAGGTGCTGATGAATCTTAAACACTAATTCTGAGCTTCTATGTGAAACAGTTATCTGATTGTTCCTTTGATGGTTGAGGAAAGGCAAATGGGATTCTTATATTTAGTAGATATGCTATTTTATTAATAGTGTACCTAAATGTTAGTTGAGGCATATGTTCATAATGCTGTATGAATTGTGTTACTTATTGATGCCATATTGTCTTTTGAGGTATTAATAGTGGATATTTAAAAACTATCAAGGGCATACATTCTAAGCATGTCCAATTAAATCTGAAATAAAGGCAGATAAACTTAAAATATAATGCTGTAATATAATTAATGAAAATGAACTTTATACATATTGGAAAAAATTGATTTTATGATACATAATGAAGTAACTCAGAATCAATTCAACTGAATCTATTATGTATCTAATATGTGCCAAATATTATAATGGAAATAAGCACAAATAATTGTATTGATTCCTCATAACTCCATTTAAACAAATTTGCAGAGAAGAAAGGGAATATGATCAAGCTGGTAAGATTTTGGATATCTGAGTTGGTCTCCACTATACCCTACTGGCTTCTCATCTAAATGTTAACATAACTTTAAGCTCTAAACTACTTAGGTATATTCAAATGTTTCTCCAGAAAACATTTCTTTTGATTCATTGGTCAAAGGAAAATGACCAATGGCTACTGGTAGTAGCCAGATGATTATATATGTTTTAACCTCAAATGTTAAAGAAATGTGCCAATATTTTTTAATTTTTACTAATGTTAACATTCCAAGTCTCCATTTTGGGACCTATTTCTAGTGCTGTAACTATATTGTATAGCATGTGAATGAAACACAAATATAAAGCTTACTCTATTTATATTAAAAAGAGATAAAACTGAATAAAAATGAAATGATTATTTATTTGTAAAAGGGACATATAAAGGGATTATTAAAAAAGTAGATACTTGGCTGGGTAAAGTGGCTCACATCTGTAATCCCAGCACTTTGGAAAGCTGAGGCAGGTGGATCACCTGAGGTCAGGAGTTTGAGACCAGCCTGGTCAACATGGTGAAACCCTGTCTCTACTAAAAATACACACAAAAAATAACCTGGTGTGGTGGTGGGCACCTGGAATCCCAGGTTCTTGGGAGGCTCAGGCATGAGAATTGCTTGATTCCATGAGGCAGAGGCTGCAGTGAGCCGAGATCGTGCCAATGCACTCCAACCTGGGTGACAAGAGTTAGACTGTCTCAGAAAAAAAAAAAAAAAAAGTAGATACTTGGGTGTGTTATGTGCTTTAAAATCAATAGCTATTTTACAGATGGGCTTTGCATAGAGAGCCTTAATTCTAAAGTATTAGGCATTCCAATTAAATGCTTATTTTAAATGAAACCAAATCACCTTTGACATCATAATGAAAATCACTGAAATTTGATGTTCAAATTTTCAGAAATGCAATAGCTATGTCAAGTACAGTATTCTTGGACTGCAAAAAGCTTCACACAAAAAAATAGTAATCAGGAATAACAATATCTTAGTCACTAATAACAAAATTCTATTATTGGATTCTACTTTGGTCTTTTGCATCTTCATCTGTTTCCACTCTCTTCAGGCTACTAGAAGAGGAAGCTTTATACCTACTGGTTTGAGTTATTTATACCTGACTCAAACCAGTAGTGGTATAAATAAAGCCTTCCCCATAGAATAGGCCTTAAACACTTTTAAACATTAACTCTTAATCCAGAGTTAGAGAGCTGAGCTGCACATCCATGCACAGCACACAGTGTTCTCACTTCTAGATTGTATTTCAAGTCTTGATAAAGCAAATGAATAAGGTATCTTTTGAAAAATGAGCTTTCTCGAACAGGGGTCAAAAGAAGACAATATAGCAAATCCTCCATCACCTTCCTGTGTTAGCCTTTTTTACATAGCTATATTTCTAATTTATTTGGAGCTTGATTTCTATTTTATAATTTGGCCTATGGCCTACCTGCATACATGGACTCACTGTAAGAATCATGAACATAAACATCAGTCCACATATTCCATACTAAGACAACTCAGGTAGGTTATGGGAATCATGGTGTGCAATGAAAACAAACCACTGCTTAAGAAAATCAGAGAGGACACAAACAAATGGAAAAACATTCCATGCCCACGGACAGGAAGAATAAATGTCATGAAAAGGGCCATATTGCCCAAAGTAATTAATAGATTCAGTGATATTCCCATTAAACTACCCTTGACATTCTTCATGAAATTGGAAAAAAACTACTTTAAAATTCATATGGAACCAAAAAGGAGCCTGTATAGCCACAACAATCATAAGTAAAAAGAACAAGTCTGGAGGCATCACACTACCTGACTTTAGACTATACTACAAGGATACAGTAACCAAAACAGCATGGTACTGGTACAAAAACAGACAAACGGACCAAGGGAACAGAATAGAGACCTCAGAAAGAAGACTGTGCGTCTACCATTATCTGATATTCGACAAAACTGACAAAAACAAGCAGTGGGGAAAGGATTCCCTATTTAATAAATGGTACTGGAAAAACTGGCTAGCCATATGCAGAAAATTAAAACTGGACACCGTCCTTACATCTTATACAGAAAGTAACTCAAGATGGATTAAAGACTTAAATGTAAAGCCCAAAACTATAAAAATCCTAGAAGAAAACCTAGGCAATACCATTCAGGACATAGACACAGGCAAATATTTCATGACAAAATGTCAAAAACAATTACGATAAAAGCAAAAATTGACAAATGAGATCTAATTAAACTAGAGAGCTTCTGCACAGCAAAAGAAACTATCATGAGAGTGAACAGGCAACCTACAGAATGGGAGAAAATTTTTGCAATCTATACATCTGAGAAAGGTTTAATATCTAGAATCTATAAGAAACTTAAACAAATTTGCAAGAAAAAAATAACCCCATTTTAAAAAGTAGGCAAAGGACATGAACAGACACTTCTCCAAAGAATTTATGTGGCCAACAAGCATATGAAAAAGAGCTCAACATCACTGATGATTAGAGAAATGCACATCAAAACCACAATGAGATACCATTTCATGCCAGTAAGAATGGTGATTATTAAAAACTCAAGAAACAACAGATGCTGGTGAAGCTGTGGAGAAATAGAAAGGCTTTTACACTGTTGGTGGGAATGTAAATTAGTTCAACTATTGTGAAAGATAGTGTGGTGAGTCCTCAAAGACCTAGGACCAGGAATACCATTAGACCCAGCCATCCCATTACTGGGTATATACCCAAAGAAATATAAATCATTCTATTATAAAGACACATGCATCCATATGTTCATTGCAGCACTATTCACAATAGCAATGACATGGAATCAACCCAAATGTCCATCAATTATAGACTGGATAAAGAAAATGTGGTACATGTACACCATGGAATACTATGTAGCCATAAGAAGGAATGAAATCATGTCCTTTGCAGGGACATGGATGGAGCTGGAAGCCATTATCCTCAGCAAACTAACACAGGAACAGAAAAGCAAACATCACACGTTCTCACTTATAAGTAGGAGCTGTACACCGAGAACGCATGGACATAGGGAGGGGAACAACACACACTGGGGCCTGTTGTGGGGGCATCAGGGGAGGGAGAACATCACAATAAATAGCTAATAATGCATGTGGAACTTAATACCTGGTAGATGGGTTGATAGGTGCAGCAAACCACCATGGCATATGTTTACCTATGTAACAAACCTACAAGTCCTGAACATATATACCGGAACTTAAAATACATTTAAATAAAAAAGAAAAAGAAAAATAATTAATGTACCTTTCTTCTTTATTCAAAGATATTTTTATTTGGTTTTCTTAGGAAGCTAGGTCTATGAGTCTATGAGTCACAGTAGGGGAGACTAAAGTGTTGGTTGTAGCCAGATGATTATGTATGTCTTAACTTCAAATGTCAGGAAAAGGAGATGGAAACCCGAATAAGGTAATACTACTAAATGGATAGAACCAATAAAAAGTTTCTGTGGTCAAATAAAATTTCTGTGCTTAATATCTTCTGAAAATTATCTTATGAAGCTCTTATGAATTTTAGAAGTAGCATAGTTCATTTAAAAATTTAGTAAATTGCAAGCATTCTCTAAATGTGGGGTTTCTGAAATACTCTGATTTTTTTTTTCCATCACTCATTTGCACATTTAGCCTTGCTATCTTTTATGTCTTGGTACTCCAACAAGATTTCCAATTCCGTGAAGATAAGTTCCTTGTTTTATATGCCTTAGTATTACCTATATTTTTTCTACCTTTAAGGTCAGTAGTCCATGAAGAAGCCTATGAATTTGACTTCAAGTGATCAGTGCACTTTCTAAAATTGTGTGTTAAATTTTGTCATACAAGTGCATAAATATTTTTCTAAGGCAGAGTACACTGACTTCATAAGATTCTTAAAGAAGTCCAACGCCAAAAATTTTAACCACAATTACTCTCACATATGCGGGGAACACTGAACAGTTTTTGAGTGATGAATAAATATATTTATTTCATCTTCAGATAAAACCTTTTAATATTTTTTGTCTGCTATATTTTTTATTTATGTCTTCCTGTTGCATTCAGAATCACAGAATGCTAGAGGTGGCTAGAATGTTTTAAGTCATCTAGTCCATTGCCCTTACAAAAGAGGAAATTGACACCAACTGAAGTTTCATAACTTCTCTGGAAATATTAAATTAGTAACTAGGAGAAATGGGAAGAGCAAAAAAATCTCCACATTTATAAACTGATTCTGATTTTGATTTCAGTAAAAGATCCAGGGAAAAGGTAAACTGCTCAGCAAGATTTATTTAGAATACATGATTAGCTTCATTTTGTCAGTGAGAATTTCATCACCATCCTCATCACCATCGTTTTCTGTATCATCATTATCTTCTCTCCAGAGACTCACATGTTTGCCTACAGCACACAGATTTAATTCTGATCAATTTCCCTTCTCTCTTTTCCCTTCCCCACCAAAGAAATAATCTGTAACCAAGACAGAAGATATCCACTTGAAGACATAGCCTGGTATGTTTTATTTAACATATCCATAAGCCTAACTATCAAAAAGCAATATTCTAACCTGAATGTCATAGACAGTGAAGGGAGACAGGTCTCTCAGAATAAACGACCCAGGCATATTCATTCCAGTCTTGTAGAGCTTATTATTTACATAGATAGAATACTCAGTGACAACACCATTTGGGTTTGAAGGAGATGTCCAGATGACACGTACAGCTGTACTGTTGATGATGACAACCTCTGGAGGAAGCATGCCCTGAGGCTCTAGAATTAAAGGAAGAAACTGAATAAACTCCAGCTGTCTCTGAAAAAGCACATGTTAAGCTAAATGCAGATTAGTATTTAGGTTTAGCAAAGGGTTCGTTGCTTATCTGCTTTTCGCTGATGAAGTTATCACAGTCTGTAGTCCTCTGTAAATTGGCTTATTATACTCTCAGTTAGAAACCATAAGAATTGGTGGTAAAATGCTTTATACCACCAGCATAGTGCTAATCTTCAATAGTATGTGACCAGTGGGATATGATGATAAATTATTCACCCATCTGCACCACTAACACATATCTATTTTTTGTCTTTTTTCTGTCCCTTCACTCTATACCTTCAAGGTGCAGGGGAGGGAGGGAAGGAAATAAAATTTGCTCCTTAAGCAAAAAATAAAACTCAAATACAACGAGGCTGGTGGAACGTGAAAAATAATTTGATGTTACTAGCTTGTAACTCAAGCAATATGAAGCAATAATGCAATATTGTCATTATGTAAATGATTTTGAATGTTGATTATCATAGGTAATGATGAAATCTAACATAAGAAAAAAATCTTGCTTAGCGTTAAATTACATAATTATTCAAGCATGTCAGAAATAACTATGCAAAGACCTATTTTTATCATAAGAACCCATCTTAACTAGTTGAAGAATTGTCCTTGTGATCTACCCTATTTTATAAACAAAAGGTGCCGACCTTTGGCACCACAAAGGGAAATGGGTTCCACACTTAAAGAGCTCTGCTAATGACCTGGAACACTTGCTTGGGAGGTAATGATATTATAATGTTTATAATGAGACTTTATAAAGCCAAAAAGATTAGAAAGACCATTCCAAACACATTTCAGATTCACAAGTTGCTTCCCTTGCTTCCTCCCCCTTGCTAACTGGCTTAGAAATGAGTCATAGGCAATTTTTCTCAGAGGCTGAACTTCCACCTACCATTTCTGGTGACTCAGGGAGGGAGGGCTCTCACTGTGTTTAGCTGTCGTTTTGAAAAACATACTGCTTCTGAGGGCAAATCTTAAAAAAAAAATTTCTAAATGTCACCATTTATTGATGTGAACTCAGCTCTAAAATAAGTATACACTGAAAAGAACAGGAACAAACTGGGCTGGTATCTCATTATTAGAGCTTGTGCTTCTGTCTCAATGGGACTGCTTATTGATCTGCTACTGACGACAGTGAGCACTTAAGCATTTCAGCCCCCACCCTCTTCCCTCCTACACCGGAAATTTTATAATGGAGGGATGACTGATCTCAACCCCAGCAAGAATCAATCAATTTCACTCGCATCTCTGAAGCAAATATCCTTTAGAATCTGGACTCACCCCCATCGCAAGTGGTTGCATGAAGTCCTGCACTGTTGATGCTGTGGACTCCATTGAAGACAGAGATAAAGATCCAATACTCTGTGTTTGGCTTTAGGTGGCCAATGACATGAGAGTTTACATCTGGCAAGATTTTTAGAGAGTTGTTTGAGGTAGCAGAACTCCAAACAAGTGTATAATATTCAACTTCACCTTGTAGGTCTTGAACAGCTGTCAACAACAAATGCAGGACATGGTGAATGTAGCTGAGGGTTTCAGGGGAAAAAAATTCTATCATTAGCTTTCTAGAATGAGAAAAAAAGAAGCTTAGAGAGCCTTGTTTTGGAAATGTTAAAAAAGCTTATGGGATCTCCTTTTTGGTAGTGCTAGTGATGAGAGTTTTTACTTTATTTATTCATTTTTGAGACAGAGTCTCGCTCTGTCACCCAGGTTGGAGTGCAGTGGTGCAATCTTGGCTCATGGCAGCCTTGACGTCTTGGGCTCAAATGATCCTCCTGCTTCAGCCTTCCAAGTAGCTGGGATTACAGGCTCAGGCCATCACACTAGTTAATTTTTATCAGTTTTTTTTTTGTAGACACAGGGCCTTGCTATATTTCCCAGGCTGGTCTCAAACTTCTGGCTTCAAGTGATTCTCCCACCTCAGCCTCCCAAAGTGTTGGGATTACAGGTATGAACAACTGCATCTGGACAGTTTTTATTTTTTAAAAATTTGCATTTTTTCCCAATCCCATAATTAATTGCAATCTTATATAGGAACATGAGTCTTATAAAAATCTCATTAACTTTTTAATTTCCTTTAAATATTTTAATTTTGCTACTTATAATTATTCAATGAATCATCAGAGCTTTGATATAACACTTATGAAAGGGATCTAAGACGAAAACAAAAGTATACAATATGTGGAACAACTTCTGCTCATAAGTAACATAATCCTAGAGAGAAGACTAGGCTAATACAAATAAAGGCATTTCCTAACACAGATCCTAGACACAAATTTTTAACTTGCTAACAACATTTGCTAAATGATACCTAGAAGGATGCTTAGATAGATATCCTTTATGTACACTGTCAATGTAACAGGGCTACATAGCATGCTCCCCTTAAGGACTGGCTCAGGATAATACTTAAATTTTTATCAGGGCTCTCATCCTTCTCTTCTAGTCCAATGTGTTTCTATAATGTAGACAAGCCTTTAAAAGATACCAAAATCAATCACTAACTGTCTTGCAAATATAACTCATCAATTCTTCAACCCTTATCTTTTCAAAGACCAGTGTATTATTTTATCTCCTCTTCCTCCCAATGTATCCATTCTTTTCCTTAGGCTCTGCTTCTCATTATCTGCCCACAATGATTCTTCAACAAGAGAACATGAAAACAGCTATATTTTCTTAGGTAGGAAGTTATATGTTGCTCTAATTACATAAGTATTATTTTCAGAGACTTTTAAACAGAAACGATTACCTTTATTTGTTAGGATAGGGGTGGAGTGTTGGCTTACCAGCCTTCTGAAATTTCATGTCAAATTATGCATCAAAAATTACTCAGGTCAGGCACAGTGGCTCACACTTGTAATCCTAGCACTTTACGAGGCTGAGACAGGCAGATCACTTGAGCTCAGGAGTTTGAGACCAGCCTGGGAAACATGGCAATACCCCATCTCTCCGTGTACAAAAACTAACCAGGCGTGATGGCACACACCTGTAGTCCAAGCTACTCAGGAAGCTGAGGCAGTAGGATGGTTTGAGCTCAGGAGGCAGAGGTTGTGGTGAGCTGAGATTGTGCCACTGTACTCCAGGCTGGACAACATAATGAGACCATGTCTCAGGAAAAAAAAAAAAAAAAAAAGAAAAAAGTTAAACAGCATTAGTCCAAGAATGGGGAGGAAAAAGTGGCATTTCTCCTTATATATATTCATTTATATGTGAGATCCCAGCATATGGCCATATAAAGTGATACAGCTTTGAGAATAGTATGTTTCTTTAAAGGACTCGTTTACATTAAAGTCTTGGTGATTTTGTTTTAAAAACTGAATACTAGGTTTTTCTTTTTGTTTTTCCTAAATACACTACTGCTTTCACTTTAGCTCTAGAACTAGTTTAAAGGGTTTGATGTACCAGTGTAGTTGGAAGAGTTTGTTGTGGAAGACCTTAGCAATTAATTTGGAAAATTCTGGGTTTTGCAATGTTTCTTTCCTCTGATGTCACAAAAATGTAAGCACATGCAATAATGAGGTCATTATTGATCATTGGCAGGAACTGACTATTAAAATCCCTTAAAATTTTCCTGAATGATAATATTCATCAAGTACAGCAAAGTCATGGGTATAGTGAGTGCAAATGTTTATTCTGTTATTAGCATCATTTTCTACTGGCTCACAGAATTATTTGCTACTCCTTAATTTGTGGCTGCTATGGTATAATGCAAAGTGTACTAGATTTGTAGCTTATGTTGAATTTTAGTTTGTTAAGTGAGCAGGCTGATTATAAAGTCAAGCCCTAAAGATATAATGTTAATGAAATGCTTTCAAACTTTACTTACATACATAAATTAATTTGACTTGAGTTATTAAATTTGTCTGTTATCTGCACTATCCAGTTGCAATTAATATACCTGTGTAGATACATTAAATACATTGCCTCTAGCACAAGTTCAAGACAAGCAAAGATCATATGTCAATGTCTGGATGAGACCCCATTAAATGTCCATTCTTAGCCATGCACCATATGTCAACCCCTCTGAAACAGAACAGAACCTAGGACAACAGGAAAAGATGGTGATTCCATTCCATTGTTTATGTCTTACTGCATGCTATGGAGGTTGTTGAGATCAGAAACAGGCAGCATTTCTGGAAAACAAGTACCAGATTTCTGGTCTATTCTCCCTCTTTCCACCATTTACTTCAACACTTGTTTCTCCACTCATATGGATGTTACACTTGGGAATCCAAAACACAGAAAAATGTAGAAACACATATAATTTTATACATATTCCTGGTTATTACATGAGAAGTTCTGGGAGCAGTACATGCATAGGAGCATCTTTTGCATTGCTCAAATAAGGTCTTTAAACTTCGATGCACTCTTCCTAAGTCAGTGAACCATCTAAGAAAAAGAAGATACATCCTCAGTTCAATAGACCAGCACAAAATTAAAGGCTGATGACCTTGATTTTACCTCTGAGAGAGGAAGGCTATTAACATGGAAACAGCTGGAATGAAGAGGCAAGTAAATTTCACCCTCCCTGTCTATTGAGAAAAGCTGGACCTGAATGTATCTCTCCTTTTTTAAATAGAAAAACATAAGTTATAAGGCTTCTTCCTACCATAAGACAAGGGAAACAATGCCTAGAACCTTCCAAGGTAGAACTTTTGTGTACATTACTTCTATGAGAATGGGATGGAGGTTTTATAAAATATTTGCATGGTGTACCAAAAATGAAAAAGGACATGACTTTATGAAAAAGAAGCCTCTATGAAGTAGGTTTGTGGAATCATAAAAAGAGACCCACAAAGACAGAGATGTAAAGGGGTCTGCCTTAAATAGGAAAGGAAAGCAATGAAACATATAAAGCAATGGCAGAATTGAAACGTACATTGAAAGCAGAAATAAGCAGAGTTAAAAATGCACGATATCAAAGAATTAACAGGAAAATGACCAGGAAATCAGTGAAAGTCAAAATTATAGACATTGAGAACAGAAAAAATCTAATTACCTTAAAAATAAATGTAATAAATAATTATGGATATGAAATGCCCCATTAAACCTTACCCAAAATGACTTTTGTCTACAAACTGAATAGACTAATACAGTTTTCTCCAAGATAATCACAATATATCCAAACATAGACATATCATGGAATATTGCAATATTTTAAAGGTAAACCAAAAATTAGGAACATTTATAAAGGAGGAAAAAAATCAGATAACTTTCAGACTTCTCATGTGGAATGTCAAATGTTGAAAGATAATGGAACAATTTCAACAAGTTTCGATGGGAAATAGTTTAATCCAAGAATTTTATACACATTTAAATGATTGCTTATGTGTAAAAACAACAGGCATACTTTCTTATTTAGGCAAAAGTTAGGAGAATGTGCAAAGATAACAGAAATACTTTCTTGTATCACCAAACATTTAGAGAATATAAAACTAATTAATTGTTTTTTTTAAGTTTCATGACAAAACTATCCAATAATCTTCTCAGAAGACAGAAAGATTAATCAAGATCCAGAACTCAAGGCTGGGAAAGTTTAAGAATTGCTGTTAAGTACTAAAGCTATTTAGAGAAAATAGTTGTGTAAAATATTACATCATAACAACAACAATAATAAACTGAACATTGAAAACAGCAGATGAGAAAGGCAAGAAAAGTAACAGTAAAGTTCTTTGTTATACATAAAATAGAATGGCATGAAAAAATAAAGACATTACTAACAATATCATCAATACCATTTAAACTTTAAAATATAGTACAGAAGATAAAAGCTTTCTTCTGTAATCTGAAGGCAAAGATTTCTAGAACTCCCCAATACCAAAGTTTTTCTCTTTTTGTCAAATAATTGGACTACATTTTCTGGGCCCCATGCATCTGGACTGAGATGTGAAGGAGCAATTGGCCATCTCTGATGGTCTAGTTTTCCCATCTAAGGTAGGACTCTAAGGCTCTGGGGAATGGTGGATTCACTAGATGGAAAAAGCCTGTCTTTAACTGACACATAGGAGTTTAAAAAGGGCAACACAGTAATAGTGGGGGACTTCAACACTCCACTGACAGTACTAGACAGGTCATCAAGACAGAAGGTCCACAAAGAAACAAATGGACTTAAACTATACCCTAGAACAAATAGACTTAACAAATATTCATAAAACATTCTACCCCAAAACTGCAGAACATACATTCTATTCATTAGCACATGGAACATTCTCCAAGATAATCTGTACGATAAGCCACAAAACAAGTCTCAACAAATTTAAGAAAATTAAAATTATATCAAGCCCTCTTTCAGACCACAGTGGAATAAAATTGGAAATCAATTCCAATAAGAACCCTCAAAATGATGCAAATACATGGAAATTAAATAATCCGCTCCTGAATGATCATTGAGTCAACAATGAAATCAAGATGAAAAATAAAAATTCTTTGAACTGAATAATAATGACACAGCCTGTCAAAACTTCTTGGATACAACAAAAGCAGTGTTAAGAGGAAAGTTCATAGCCTTAAATGCCTATATCAAAAATCTGAAAGAGCACAAATATACAATCTAAGGTCACACCTCAAGGAACTAGAGAAACGAGAACAAACCAAATCCAAGCCCAGCAGAAGAAAAGAAATAACCAAGATCAAAGCAGAACTAAATGCAATTTAAACATGCAAACACACAATACAAAAGATGAATGAAATAAAGACCTGGTTCTTGGAAAATACAAATACAATTAACAGACCATTTAGGAAGATTAACCAAGAAAAGAAGAGAGAAGATCCAAATAAGCTCAATTAGAAGTAAAACAGGAGATATTTCAACTGATACCACAGAAATACAAAAGATCATTCAAGGCTACTTGAACACCTTTATGCAAATAAACTAGAAAACCTAGAGGAAATAGATAAACTCCTGGAAATATAAAACTCTCCTAGATTAAACCAGGAAGAAAGAGAAACTCTGAACAGACCAATAACAAGCAGTGAGATTGAAATGGTAATGATAAAGTTACCAACAAAAAAAGTCCTGGAACAGACAGATTAACAGCTGAATTATATCAGACATTCAAAGAAGAATTGGTACCAATCATATTGACACTATTCCAAAAGATATAGAAAGAAGAAATACTCCTTATATCATTCTATGAAGCTAATATCATCCTAATACCAAAAACAGGAAAGGACATGACAAAAAAAGAAAACTACACACCAATATCCCTGATGAACAAAGATGCAGAAATCCTTAACAAAACACTAGCTAACCAAATCCAACAGCAATTATCAAAAAGACAATTCACCATGATCAAGTAGGTTTCATACCAGCGATGCAGGGATGGTTTAACATATGCAAGTCAATAAATGTGATACACCACATAAACAGAATTAAAAACAAAAATCACACGATCATCTCAACTGATGCAGAGAAAGCCTTTGACAAAATCCAGCATCCCCTTATAATTAAAACCCTCAGCAAAATCAGCATAGAAAGGGCATAATTTAATGTAATGAAAGCCATCTGTGTCAAAACCAC
This sequence comes from Piliocolobus tephrosceles, assembly GCF_002776525.5. Lineage (NCBI taxonomy): Eukaryota > Metazoa > Chordata > Mammalia > Primates > Cercopithecidae > Piliocolobus > Piliocolobus tephrosceles. The sequence goes on from NC_045434.1 coordinate 72,669,256, forward strand.
AGCTAACATTATACTGAATGGGGAAAGGCTGAAAGCTGTATTAGTCTATTCTCATGCTGCTGATAAAGACATATCCAAGATTGGGCAATTTACAAAAGAAAGAGGTTTAATGGACTCACGCAGTTCCACATTGCTGGGGAGGCCTCAAAATCATGGTAGAAGGTGAAAGGCACATCTCACATGGTGGCAGATAAGAGGGAAACTCCGCATTATAAAACCTCTGATCCCACCATACTTATTCACTATCATAAGAATAGCATGGAAAAGACCCACCCTCATGATTCCATTATCTCCTGCTGGGTCTCCCCCACAACACATGAGAATTCTGCAAGCTACAATTCAAGATGAGATTTAGGTGGGGACACAACTAAACCATATCATCCTGCCCTGGTCCCTCCCAAATCTCATGTCTTTACATTTCAAAGCCAATCATGCCTTTCCAACAGTCTCCCACAGTCTTAACTCATTTCAGCATTAACTAAAAAGTCCACAGTCCAAAGTCTCATCTAAGACAAGGCAAGTACCTGCCACCTATGAGCCTGTAAAATCAAAAGCAAGTTAGTTACTTCCTAGAAACAATGGGGTTACAGGCATTGGGTAAATACACCTGTTCCAAATGGAGAAATGGGCCAAAACAAAATGGCTATAGGCCCCACGCAAGTCCAAAATCAAGCAGAGCAGTCAAATATTAAAGCTCCAGAATGATCTCTTTTGATTCCATGTCTCACATCTAGCTCATGCTGATGCAAGAGGTGGGTTCCCATGGTCTTGGGCAGCTCTGCCCCTGTGACTTTGCAGTGTACAGCCTCCCGCCTGGCTGCTTTCACAGGATAGCATTGTCTGTGCCTTTCCAGGTGCACAGTGCAAGCTGTTAGTGGATCTACTATTCTAGGGTTTAGAGGACAGTGGCCCTCTTCTCACAGCAGCACTGGGCAGTGCCCCAGTGGGGACTATGTGTGGAGGCACCCACTCCACATTTCCTTTCTGTGCTGCCTCCGCAGAGGTTTTCCATGAATGCCTGCCCCTGCAGCAAAGTTCTGTTTGGATATCCAGGTGTTCCCATACATCCTCTGAAATCTAGGTGGAGGTTCCCAAACCTCAATTCCTGACTTTTGGGCACTGGTAGGCTCAACACCATGTGGAAGCTGCCAAGTCTTGGGGGTTGCACCCTCTGAAGCCATGGCCCAAGCTCTACACTGGCCCCTTTCAGCCATGGCTGGAGCCACTGGGACACAGGGCCCAAGTCCCTAGGCTGCACACAGCATGGTAACCCTAGACCTGGCCCACAGTACCACTTTTTCCTCCTAGGCCTCTGGGCCTGTGATGGTGGCAGCTGTCATGAAGACCTCTGACATGCCCTGGAGACATTTTCCCCACTGTCTTGGAGATTAGTGTCTCATTACTCATGTAAATTATGTAAATTTCTTCAGCTGGCTTAAATTTCTTTTCAGAAAGTGGGATTTTCTTTGCTATCACATTGTCAGGCTGCAAAATTTCCAAACTTTTGTGCTCTACTTTATTTATAAAACTGAATGCCTTTAACAGCACCCAAGTCACCTCTTGAACACTTTGCTGCTCAGAAATTTCTTCTGCCAGATATCCTAAATCATCTCTCTCAAGTTCAAAGTTCCACAAATCTCTAGTGCAGGGTCAAAATGCTGCCAGTCTCTTTGCTAAAACATAACAAGAGTCACCTTTATTCCAGTTCCCAACAAATTCCTCATCTCCATCTGAGACCACCTCAGATTGAATTTCATTGTCCATATCATTATTAGCATTTTGGTCAAAGCCATTCAACAAGTCTTTAGGGAGTTCCAAACTTTCCCACATTTTCCTGTCTTCTTCTCAGTCCTCCAAACTGTTCCAATCTCTGCCTATTACCCAATTCCAAAGTTGCTTTCACATTTTTGGGTATCTTTTCAACAGTGCCGCATTCTACTGGTACCAACTTACCGTATTAGTCTGTTCTCATGCTGCTGATAAAGACATACTGGAGATTGGGCAATTTACAAATACAGGTTTAATAGACTCATAGTTCCACTTGGCTGGAGAGGCCTGACACTCGTGGTGGAAGGTGAAAGACACATCTCACATGGCAGTGGACAAGAAAAGAGAGCTCATACAGGGAAACTTCCTTTTATAAAACCATCAGATCTTGTTAGACTTATTCACTATCATGAGAATAGCATAGGAAAGACCCACCCCATGATTCACTTAGCTCCCACCGGGTCCCTCCCACGTGTGGGCATTATGGGAGCTACAATTCAGGATGAAAGTTGGGTAGGGATACAGCCAAACCATATCAAAAGCATTCTCCCTGAGAACTGGAACAAGACAAAGATGCCTACTTTTACCACTTCTATTCAACACAGTGAAGCAGAATCATTGGGGTAAACATCTAACATTCGTCGTCTTATGCCATGGAAATCAGATACAGACACATAGTGAGTTTAAGAGTGGAGGTTCAATAGGCAAAAGAAAGAGAAAAAGAGAATAGCTTTCTCTCCTGCAGAGAGAGAAGGGGTCCCAAGTGGGTCTTCCAGTCCTCAACAAAGTGCATGGAGCTTTATAGGCTTGCTTGAGGAGGCAGTGCCTGATTTACATAGGGTCTAAAGGTTGGTTGGACCAGGTGTGCCATTTATACAGTGCGCAAATAACCTGGCCACCCCATCCTAATCTTTTTTATGCAGTTGTGTTCCCTACCTGGCCAGTGCCATGTTGTCCGTTCCTTACTGTACATGTGGTTGACAAAGAAAAGGGCAGATGGAGCCACTATGTTCAACAAGCCTAGCCCCAGAGAGCCTTTTTCTATTGGCGCAGCTGCTGGAATTCACCCATGCAAACTTCCAGCTTGCTTATCTATGTCTGCAGCTCAACTTATCAGGTTGCTCTTTGTTAAAAAAGAAATAATTTAGGGGCTGCTTTTCATTAAAAGGAAAACCTCACTGAGGACTCTCTTACCCTCACTATCTGCCTAAATAATTTCTATTTAACTCCTATATCAATAGTACTGTAAGTCCTCACCAAAGCAATCAGACAAGAGAAAGAAATAAAGGGCATCCAAAATCAGTAAAGAGGAACTCAAACTGGTGGGAGGTGACTGGATCATAGGGGTGGTTTCCGCCACACTGTTCTCATGATAGTGAGTGAGTTCTTGCAAGATCTGATGGTTTTGTAAGTGTTTGACAGTCCCTCCTATGGGTGCCTTCTCTCTCTCACCTATCTTGCCTGTCTCTTCTTCCCCTTCTGCCATGATTGTAAGTTTCCTGAGGACTTCCCAGCCATGCAGAACTGTAATTAAACCGTTTTCCTTTATAAATTATTCAGCTCGTGTATTTCCATATAGCAATGTGAGAACAAACTATTACAATCTCACTGAGCTGAAAGCTATTAGATATTATTTTTAGTTGCAGTCTCCAATGCTTGGTCAGAAATTTGATCTTAGATGGAGCAAATTCTCAAATGTAGAACAGGCTCCTCTCCTTTATAATGAATTCCCAAATAATTTTAAGAGTAGTTAGATATGTAGTAGCCTGCTCACGTTGCCTTAAGAAAATACTACAGGCTGGTGTCTTGAACAACAGAAACTTACTTCTCACAATCTGGAGGCTAGAGGTTTGTGATTAAGGTGCCAGCAAATTTGATTTCCACTGAGGGTTCTTTCCCTGGCTTCTGGAGAGCTACTTTCTAGCTGCTGAGTTTTCTCATGGCCTTTCCTCTGTGATCAGAGAAAGGGAGAGAAGAGGTTGGGGGAGAGACAGAGAGAAAGAGCAAGCAAGCCTGTGTGTTAACTTCTGAAATCAAGGTCCCATTCTTATAATCTCATTTAACTTTAATTACAGTTGACCTTTGAACAACACAACAACACAGGTGTGAACTGCTTGGGTCCATTTATAAGGGGACTTTTTTCAACCAAATGAGAATTGAAAATATAGTATTCTCGGCCGGCACAGTGGCTCTCACCTGTAATTCCAGCACTTTGGGAGGCTGAGGCGGATGGATCACATAGTCAGGAGATTGAGACCATCCTGGCTAACATGGTGAAACCCAGTCACTAGTAAAAATACAAAAAAGTAGCGGGGCGTGGTGGCACGTGCCTGTAGTCCCAGCTACTTGGGAGGCTAAGGCAGGAGAATTGCTTGAACCCAGGAGGCAGAGGTTGCAGTGAGCCGAGATCAGACCACTGCACTCCAGCCTGGGTGATAGAGTGAGACTCGATCTTCAGAATAAATAAATAAATAAATAGTATTCTCCCATGCAAAAGCCGTGTCGAAGGCCAACTTTTCATATACATGGATTCTGCACAGCTGATTGCTGGACTTGAGTATGCACAGCTTTGGTATACTCAGCAGGCAGTCCTGGAACCAATCCCCTGCATATACTAAGGGACGACTGTATTTCTTTAGGGGCTCCATCTCCAAACACAGCTACACTGAGAATTAGAGCTTTAGTCCATAACAGAGGGACTAGTTGAAAGTTATCCTGCAACAGCAATTAGATTATGCTTCTTACATGGCCTTAAATTATTGCTAGCAAAGGGGGATCAGGGTTTATATCACTACCAAACCTCATGTGAACCCCAATGTACTAGTTTTGGATGATGAGGCCTAGTTGGAGGTGTTTGGTTCATGGGGCCAGATTCTCATGAATGGCTTGGTGCCTTGCTCTGGAAAGGCTGGGTTAGTTTTAGAGGAAATGAATTAGTTCCCTTAAGAGTGGGTTTTTAGAAAGCCAGGGCATCCCTTGGATTTTGCATCTTTGCACATGTTCACTCACCTTTTGACCTTCTCTGTTATGTTTTGATGCATCACAAAAGCCCTCACCAGAAACCAAGTAAATACTACAGTCATGCTTCTTGTGCAGTCTGCAGAATCATGAGCTAAGCAAAACTCTTTTCCTCATTAACTTTGCAGCCTCAGGTATTCTGTTATAGCAACACAGACTAAGACAATTATCAATGTCACTCATGTCTTCTAGATATATTTTTCAGCAAACTATGATACATGAACTAACTCTGGCCTTTGGCTTAGTATGGCCCAACCCGTGAAAGGTAAGAATGGTTTCTACATTTATGTGGTTGGGGGAAAAATCAAAAGAAAAAAAAAGTATTTCATGACACGTGAAAATTATTAGGTTGGTGCAAAGTAGTTGTGATTTTCGTCATTACTTCAATGGCGAAAACCACAATTACTTTTGTGCCAACCTAATATATGAAAATCAAATCTCAATGTCCAAAATAAAGTTTTATTGGAACATGCCCATGCTTATTTAAAAATCAGAACCACCTTATTGCTGTTTATGTGCTCCAGTGGCACATTTGAGTTAAGACAGAGATACTATGGGCTTCAAAGTCTAACATTATATATGACACTTTACAAAAAAGTTTGTGGTACTGATTCAGATCAATTATAGTAAATCATGTCATTTATTAGATCTCTTAATTTTTTTGTCTAGGACTAAATTCTTCAGACATCTTACATTAGCAGGCTCATTTTGGAAGGTAATTTTGCTCAAATGTAAAAACCTGGAGGGACCTTGTTAAGCTGATTTTATGATGGAAGTCTTGATCTTGCTCACAGATTATCCAAATTAGAGTTCAATTTTCCAAGTTCTATGGTGCAGGGCTCTGTGTCACCAACTAAATAGTTCTTAGAAAATTTGAGCTTATCAAAACTGCTTCTTGAGAAAATTCTTTACTCTGCCTGAGGGTACCACTGCTGACATGAAGTGGAAAGATTATCTTCTTGGGTAATAATCCTTTGAGTCAGCCTCCTTAGTTTTCTGAGCAACATATCTCTTGTCTTCTCTCTAGTTTACACATCTGTCAAAACAAAACACCTGCACTTTAGAAACTCCAGAGCTCCTTTAGGCTCTCATAGTGTTCCAGCTTCTATCAGGGGCCTGCCAGAGAAAACTGTATTTAAAGGAGATAGTATAATAGATGTATTAATTATTCATCATTTATATTTCATTAAAAAAACAGGATAGCTAATTTCTACTTTTAAAGTAAATTGATATGGGCAAACAGGGAATGAGTTAGTTAGTGAAACTGGCAGAACCTAAAATCTCCAAAATACAATAGCTTAAATAAAATCCATGTTAATTTGTATCTCATGTAATAGCTTCAAAGTGATTGAAACAGACTGTGCTCCATGTGGTCACTTAACAACCCAGGTTATTTTTCTCTTATGTGGATTTTGGATCTCTTTGGGTGTTGTACACGACTGTATAGCTGAAACTGAGAACATGATCATGCCCACATTCCAGTCCAGGGGAAGGGCTAAAAGAGAACAAGTAGGCACACACTCAATGTTTCCTGGCTAACAAAACACCCAAAAAGACGCACATTGTCTTTCACTTTCTATCGACGCAAACACATTCTACTGGTATTTCACCTGGCCATGACTAATTGCAAGGGAGGTTAGTAAATGCAGTTTCTAGATAAGGGACAAGGCTACCACTAAAAGAAAGAGGGGAGAATGGATGCCATGCAATAGTTAGTAGCTTTCACTTTATTTTTCTTTTTGAGACAGAGTCTCACTCTGTCGCCAGGCTGGTGTGCAGTGGCACAATCTCAGCTCACTGCAACCTCCGCCTCCTGGGTACAAGCGATTCTCCTGCCTCAGCCTCCCAAGTAGCTGGGACTACAGGCACACACCACCACTCCCAGCTACTTTTTGTATTTTTAGTAGAGACGGGGTTTCACCATGTTGGCCAGGATGGTCTCGATCTCCTGACCTCATGATCTACACCCCTCGGCCTCCCAAAGTGCTGGAATTACAGGCATGAGCCACGGTGCCCAGCCTAAGTTTTCAACATTTTAACTAGATTTTTAAATTTCTATCTTTTAGCCAAGTCAAGTAATTATAAAATAATATATATTCTTTGTACATCTTAAACTCACTGTAGAAATGCTTTTATCTGAATAGCCTTGCAAAATCAACTTCCAAGCTTTTACTAGACATGACTTCCCCTTTTATACATTTTATAAAATGTTATTGAAAGGACCATGCACATTTTAGAAATAGAATAATGCTTTATACAAATACTAGGTGATTACAAATTGTTAAACATATATTATTTCATTTAGCCCTTAATATATTTTAGGGCAGTTATTCTTATTATCCTCATATTTCAGATTAGAAAACTGGAACTCAGGTTAAGTTCTAGGTCATAGCGCCAAAACATATTGGAACTGGGATTCAAATTTAAGTATCCCTGATCTCAAAGCCTATTTTAAAATTATTTATTCATATGACTGCATACAGTGTTGGCTGTTGTCATTTTTGTAATTAGAATAATTTGAAACACTGAGTATAGATGGAATCACCAACAGGAGAATAGGAGTATGATAGGAAGACTCAGGAAAGAACTTTGAGAAACATCTTTATTTAGGGATGAGAAGAAGTAGTTGGTGAGAAGAGGGGAGTAATGATTATTGGGGAAGAATTATAGTCAGTAAGGGATCATTCACAGTGCTGGATACAAGAGGAAGACAGTAGGATGGCACTGAGAAGAGAGTTTTGAAACGGGTCATTAGGTGATAACTAATGACTTTAAGAAAACCATGTAGAGTACAAGAGAAGAGAGACAGATTACAACAGGTGCACAAGTGACTGAGAAGGAAGACAATGGAAAAGTCAGATGTGGTCTCTTCTATTTGATAATTAAAGTGATGGAAAAGAGAACAGAGGAACAAGATGAGGCAACAATGTTAGGTGCTTTTTAGAAGAGATGAGATTCGGAATTAGTTACAGATATTGCCACTTTAATCAGATAACTTCAGACAAAGTCAGATATTCTTCTAGCTATCAAACCTGGTAGTTTCTGATTAAGATTAGGATGAGACAAATGCTTTTTCTGTGGTTTTAAACTTGCTCTCTTAATGATGATGTCCTCATACTTTATGAATTTTCCAGAGAGTTCACTGAGTGCTCAGGACAGAGAAAGTGATAAATGTATCTGTAAGGAAGGAAAATAGGAAGAAAGAGAGAGAGAGAGAGAAGGTAGAAGAAGAGAAATAGACAAATGGCTGGGCATGGTCACTTATGGCTATAATTCGAGCACTTTGGGAGGCCAAGGAGGGAGGATCACTTGAGCCCATTAGTTCCAGACTAGCCTAAGCAACATAGGGAGAACCCGTCTCTACAAAAATATTTTTAAAAAGAAAATAGAGAAAGAGGGAAGATGGAAAAAAAGAGGAAGGAGAGAGCAAGACCAGGAGGATTACATGGTACAAGATATGAACATCTGAAGGTTGGGGTGAGCTCTTGACAGACAGTAAAGTGGACAATATTTGGATGATTTTTCATTTCCTCTTTTACGAAGCATTGCCCTCTCACTCCCTACAGTGTTTTACTGCTTTTTTCTGGCCACCACTGACTTCCTTAGTGAATCAGCTTCAGAGGAGGCACTATCTCTCCACTGTACTCCCTTTGGTGGGCATTTTCTTATTTTACCTTCTATTTTAGACTGAGCAGTCAAAACGAAAAAGATCCTATTAAATCCTTCTTGTTAAAGTGCTAGTGATTGTTAAGCCTAAATGCATAAGAAACAGAAAATTTGATACCTGAGTCCTAAATTTGAGTTTGGGAACTGGTACTTTCTATCTATAATTTTTGGTAAGTTACTAAGGGCCAGTTTCTATCTCATTGTGCTTCTCTGAGGATTGTATAAATAATTTAAGTAAGGTATTTTTCTTCCTACAAAACCTGTGATTTTTCAAAATTACAATATAATTTATCTTTGGTGTATTTTATTTAGGGTAAAATATTTTGTATTATCATATAAAGCAGGGATAAACACCTCCTGTCTATTGGGACCAGGAAAATGGGGACTGGGTCAGATTTTTAGGGCATGATCTGTCTAAAAGGGCAGCCAGTTCCAGCTGATAATTTCCTTCCAGAAATGTGGGTATTGTTTCACCCCATCATTTGACTTGTCAAGTGAATTCCCAAATCATCTTTATGTACAATTCTTAAATATTTGCAAATATTATTTTTTCAAATATAATAGGCAAAACAGTATCTGGAAGCTGGAGGAGGAAGGAAATATGGCCTCCGTGTTGCCAATTTGCGACATCTGCCTTCCAAAAATGAACTGAAGTAACACAAGGATGCTTTTATCTCACATATCATGTATGTGATACTAATGCTTAAAACTGGCCCTTCAAAAGTTTTTAATAACTTATGCATGTCAATCTATGACTGATAAAAATTTACCAGAAACATTTTGTTACCAAAATGATGTGTACATGGGGAGGGTCATAATAGAGAAAGATCATGCTTTTAAAAATATACATGTATTTTTTGGAAGGTAATTTTTAATAAGCAAATATTTGTAAATTTAAAACATGATTTTCCACTGCAAAATATTTTCAATCTATAGTTTGTTGCCTTTGAGTGTATTAGACTGTATGCCATGTTTTTCCTATCCAATCAAGACAACAATTTAAAATTAAGACTGCAAAAAATAGGTGACCTTTCACAGAGGATTGACTAGTTAATTTACTTAAGATAGCAAGTTGCACAAAAGAAGAAAATGATAATGCAACAAGCTTTCGCAAGACTGACCCTCTTCTGAGAGTTAACCTTTATGCTCACAAATAGTTATCTGAAAAATTTCCAAGGTATGAATGGAAATAACAGCAGATTGCATTACCTACATCCCGAAGGTCAGAGGTTCAGATTACCAAGGTAATGAAACTTCAGTGAGCTGCTTCAGATCTATTAGGTTTGTCAGTTTTTATAAGCACGCTTACTTCAGGAATGCAATTATAACATAAAGACCTATATTGGTGGAAATTCACCAGCTGGATCTTAACAGAAGTATTCAAATGTCAGATGAGGGGGGAGAGCCTACCTTTATGAGTAGGCTTTTAAGATGAATCAGTTAGTGAGGTGGAGTACAGAGAAGAGGGAGATGAATGGAAATATACCTTAAAGCACATCCCCAGATAAAAAACTTTGTATTTTTCCCAGCAGTGTTTCAGAGGGTAACCATAAGCATCAATTAACATATATTATTCCATTAAAAATGGTTTAAGAGATCCCAATGCAAGTGTCACAGATCATTAGAAATCTGCAGTCTTATAAAAACCTGAGAATGATAGTTTTTCTGTGTATGTGAAAATGGATTATTTTGTGGAAACACAGATAAACGTAACCTACTAATTTAATCTACAATTGATATCCTCCATTCTGGCTTTAATTCACAATTGATATCACTCAGGTATCCTAAATGGAGCATCTCTCTTCTTAAGCTGTAACCAAACTCAAGGCTGGATCAAAATCATTTGGTTATATTAGCCAAACAGTAGTGACTTTTTGTCTTTTTATATCACCAATAGATGATTGCCCCAGTGAGCAGAGTGTTCTTTCATAAATACAATGTGTTAACTGGGTCTTTCCTGATCAGATATTTCTCAATATTTGATATTATTCTAACAAGTTTTGATTAAACTGCTTGCCAGATCACAAATTAAACCTATAAGAGTGATATAATACATATTCTCATGGTAGATTCAGGGTTTTTTTTTTTTTTTTTTTCTGATTGTCATAAGGGATCATCACAAATTAACAGATCACAACAAATTAACATGTTAATATGACCCTACTGACCAAGTAACTGTAAAATTTCAGTTACTGTGGTTTCTAAAGTTGCAGGAACAGATTAGATCACTCTGTGAACTCCTCCAAATGCCTGTTAAAAAAGTGTTCCCAGCAGGTCCAGGGTCGACTCTGTATTATTTAACTGGATCCAGTGGTGATGTCTAGGCTTTCTTTTACTGGATCAAGCTGGAATTCTGTCCATAGCCAGTCTGAAGATGATCCACTGGGAAGAATCTGTTCCATTATTGCAATCCAATTAAATGGTTCTTGCTAATGAGCGGTGAGTTACAAGATATTAGGGCAGAGCTCTCTGAAGGGAGGTGAACAATAGCACACTGTATCCAATTAATACATAGACATGTCTATTACAGCTGACTGGTATGATAGAAATTACATTGTTCATGCAAAGGAAATGACAGAGGGAGAGCAGGGGGTCCAAAACGAATGTTAAAGTAGGAGAGAGTTTGCCTCTCAAGAATGGCGCAGGGGCCTCAGGGTTTTGGTTTTAATGTGTCCATTTTTAATTTATTTGGGTACTAATAAAAATGGCCCTTCTAAAGTTTTCAATGACTTAGCCCTGTCAATCTGTGATTGGTAAAAATTTACCAGTAACACTTCACTACCAAAATGATGTGTACATGGGGGAGGGTCACAGTAAAGAAAGAATATGCTTTTAAAAATCCACAAAGTGTTAACATGGGTATGAGAAGCTTACTTACTTGGTTTAGCCCACCTCACGTCGATGGCTGTGTGGTTAAGGACACTTGCAGTGAGATTGGCTCCTCTCTCTGGAAGACCAGCTAACGTCGTCACAGTCACTTCTTGGCTCGGTGTAAAACCCACACTGTTGTGTACGAAGAGCATATATTCATAGGTTGTAAACCTAAAATGTTGTTTTGTTAAAAAAAAAAAAGTATATGAATTTCTACTTAACAAAAATTCAAACAAATAATTTCCTTTTTCTTCACAAAATACAGGATTTCCTTCCATCCCTCCACAAAATACTGTTTTCTTTTCCTCCCTAGAAAATACATTATTTCATTTTCCCTTCTTACACAACACATATCATTAACTTCGTGACTTGCCAGTCTTAACCAAAGCATCAGGGAAATAGTTTATTAGGAATACTGAATAAATACTGCTATTGAAAACAAATGTGGTTTATCATTTTCTTTTTCTTATTGTTTTCAGAAGTGGTGAGGATTACAGCTCAATTCAAGATGCAATTACAAATCAGGCAACCTGCCAGCTTTCTATCTGAATTTGATCCAGAGAGTTTTATGCTCTTCTTTTTGGAAACTCATCCATTTTCAAATACCAGAATCCCTCATCCCCATTTTCTTCCTATACGTATGCTTCCTTCCCATAATCTCATTGCAGACAGATAAACCCCTAAATTAAATTGTAACTGTGACCAAAGTGTACAACATTCTCCCGCTGAGAGTTCTGCTACAGTGAGCTGTATTTTGCCACAGTGTGAACATATTTACTTGAGTCAATACAGTGGAAACTGAATCTTACTTTGCAGAAGGCAAAAACTGACATGATGATGTGATATGAGGAAGACTTTCCAAGTAATTTATTAAATTGACAATAAAGCCACCATTTTTTTAAACCAGTTTTGGGCAGAAGACCATCAGGCTTCCTTTGTTTGCTGCCGAAATGCCTGTTTAAGAAAATGCTATAAACAGACACAGTTGGGCTATGAGTGGACAATAGCTTAGATTGAGATACTTTGCTTAAATATGTAGTGCAACACACGACCATCCCAGAGGCCTCCTGTCCTGGATGAGCAAACACTGGCCTCAGATCATTACCTAATTTGGGTTTATTAGATGATCAAGGATACCTCAGCTCTAATGCAAGGCCCATAGTATTTGTCTCAGTATGTCACAATCTTTGCTGTGACGATGCAAAGGTGGTGGGGTGTGGGTGGGTAGGTGCCATTTGCAGGACTGTGCTAAATAGTTTGGCCAAAATTATATCAGGATCCTCAGAGCACTTCGCTCCCACCTAGGTAGAAGAAATCTGCTTGACTCATCCTGTTTCTTACTCATAGCCCAAAGATATGTTTGCAGGTTTCTGCCTGAGCCACATTGAAGGGTGTTGCTCTATTGTAATTACAGGTAAAACTTTGTGACTTTTTGAGGCTATTTATCTATTTCTCCCAAGTAAGTGCTTGCATCAGATTTTCTACACCTCCCTGCTTTACCATCTCTTCTCAGGTGTTTATTACCTCTTTTATTTCTGCTTTGTCTGCTGCAGTGGGTTGAATTGTATATTACAAAAAGATATTTTCAAGTCCAAACCCCTGGTCCCTGTCAACGTGATCTTATTGGGAGCTAGGGTTTTGCAGATGTAATCAAGTTAAGATGAGGTCACATTGGATTAGGGAGGACCATAAATTCAAAGATGATGTCTTTGGAAGAAAAAAGAGAGGGAAATTTTATAGACACATGGATACACACAGGGAGGTGATGGCCATGTAAAAACAGAAACAGAAATTGGAGTTATGCTGTCACAAGCCAAGGATTTCCTAGGGCTACCAGAAGTTAGAAGAGGCAAGAAAGGGTTCTTCTATAGAGTTTTGGAAGGGAGTATGGCCCAGAGGACAAATTGGTTTGCAACTTCTTGTATCTAGACCTGTGAGAGAATAAATTTCTGTTGTTTAAAATCACCCAGGATGTGGTATTTTGTTACTGCAGCCCTGGAAAATGAATACATATGATTTTTAGCAAGTGCTAAATAGTCCACATGATCCAGACAACTAAAAAATAATAATAGTTACTTAATAGCTGTCAGGCATTTTCTATAGATATTAACCCATTCATTCCTCACAAAACTCTATAAGGTGCCATTATAATACCTATTTTGAAAATAAAAAAAACGAGGCTCAAAGAGATAAATAACTCGTCCAAGTCATTGAGATAATAAGTAGGAGGACTAAGATTCAAATATAGGCAGTCTGATTTCAGAGCTTGCTCTTTTAACCATGATGCTAAACTGCCAACATAATAGTGATGATAATAATAATAGTAATAATAACAATTAGAATGATAATCTGTTCTGTCCATACTTGGATGATGTCATATCACTAGGGCTTGACCTTTGTATTATTTTTCTAGCAGAGGGAATAGATTTTTTCTTGCACATTCAAACCCTCTGGCCAAATTTCCTTTGCAACCTATAGTATGAATATGAAGGATGGTGAGTCGGGGTTAAGAGGGTAGCAAGCCTATGACAATGGAATGAAATGAAGCTAATGGCTCACAAGGGAATTGAACTAGTGACCTTGGCTTCATTAGCTCTCTCCCTGGGTAAAATACTTATAATTATATTTTACTTCATAAAATGACTTAAAAGAAACGTAGCTAGAGTCTGGATACCTAGTCTCCTCTCCTATAATATGTAAATTTTTCTTCCACATGTCTATGTTATTATGCAATTAATAATCTTTATGAATTTAAAGTGATACCATGTTTCTGGTTCTTTTCTACATGTGGAATTAACAATATCAAGTGGCACTAAAAGGGTTGATTGTAAATAAATTCTATAGGGCTTTAGTTCTTACAATACTTTAAGAGATTTCACCGTAATTTAGGTATGGAAAAATATACAATTTACATCTACAAAACTCAGGTCACACAGTTACATAAAATTGCGATGCCTGTTTTCAAGGAGGTTCTAAAATTTTACAGTAAGAGATGGCTTTAGAGTTTATCTGCTTCAAATAACAAAGTGTCTGCTACATCTTACAGATTAAACAAAAAAACCTGAGACCCTGAGAAAGCAAGTGGATTTGGATACGTTTTCACAACTAGTTAATAGGGCTAGCTGGACATAGAGTTTCTTCATTTCCAATAATCCACTATTTCCACTTTTGTACTTTCTTTAACTTCCATTGTTAAGTTAAATTTTTAAGGAAACAAGATTTTTTTTTTTTTTTTTTTGAGACAGTCTCGCTCTGTCCCCCAGGCTGGAGTGCAGTGGCTGGATCTCAGCTCACCGCAAGCTCCGCCTCCCGGGTTCATGCCATTCTCCTGCCTCAGCCTCCCGAGTAGCTGGGACTACAGGCGCCCGCCACCTCGCCCAGCTATTGCTATTTTTTGTTTGTTTGTTTTTTGTTTTGGTAGAGACGGGGTTTCGTCGTGTTAGCCAGGGTGGTCTCCATCTCCTGACCTTGTGATCTGCCCGCCTTGGCCTCCCAAACTGCTGGGATTAGAGGCGTGAGCCACCGCGCCCGGCCGAGGAAACAAGATCTTGAATTCTCTTAAACGCTGAAATATACTGTTTTCATTTCGTCTGAATTCCAGTCTGTATTTAGTAAGAATATATACCTATGACTTGTCTACGTATATATATTGATTCACATTTCACCACTTCATATCAAAAAATAATGTATTTTTTAGCTCGAAGTGGTTTTCCATTCACTCTATGTATATCATTTTTCAAATGGACTTACGAGTTGATTGTTGATATTAAATGAGACATTCCATTTAACAAATGATAAAATAATACATTTTAAAACAAAAATGCTAGATCAGTTAACATCATATACTCATGACAAAACTTATGTGTATCAATCGATTTCTTCTCTAAATACAAACTGTATTCTCTAGGCGTGTCTTGAAAAATGTCCATTTCAAACCCTGTAGGAAAAAGTTTTTGCAATGTAAGTATTCAAAGTAAGTGAATACTTATACTGAGTCTATGATGTAGCTAGTAAAATCAATTGTCTGTGGATCCATTTAGGAATACTTGGACTATTACAATAGTTTTTCCCTCATTTGCTTGAGACCATGCTCCGGTTTCTCCCTCTGCCACTCCCCAAACAGCAAATTATAAACTTTATTATGGTATAGACATGACTATGGTATTTTTCCTCATAAAAAGTAATATGTGTTAAAATCTTACTTGTGGAACAATATTCATTTTAAGATTCAGGTGTCATTACTCCAATGAATTAGAAAACCAGATTATGTTTAAATGATGCAGTTTTAATTAATTTATTTACTGAATAGATAATTTTATAAATGAATGAATAGATGTTTCATAGTTATTTAAGCACTCAGTCTCAAAAATTTCAGGTCACTTATATAATTTGTTAGGTTAGTGAGATAAAAATCTACCTGTCCAATGGAAAAATATCTCTGCTGAAACTTAGCAAAGTGCTCCTTTTAAAAATATTTTTAAAACAAATTATATTGCTTTTTCATATTTAATACATCACTTTGTTCCTTCTTTTGCTCATTCATTTAATATTTATTGGATATTACCAATATGCCAGATATTAAAAATAATAAAATTGTTATCTGTCCACCTGGAGCCATAGTATATATAACATTTTACAGAAATATGTTTTTAAATGAGAACATCTAAAGTATTTATTCACTTCTTCCTTTTTCTTTGAACACGCATCAGATGAAGCATCTAATTTAACCATATCCATCTGGGAAGTCTTCATGGAGGAGGTAACATTTGGGGCAGGTTTTGATAAGAAGTGGTATTTTGTCCACTGAAGACATTTGTCCAGGGCAAAATACGTGAAGACTTGTACCTGGGCAAAATACGTGAAGATGTGTATTTTGTACCAAAATACGTGAAGAAGGGTCTGATATGTTTGGGGAAACCAATAAAATTATTCAGGGCAGCTGCAGAATGCCTGGGGTTATTTTCATCAGAATTAAAAATGTGTCAACTTTATTGATGTCCTAACAGAATTCATGTGTCAATATTGTCACCAATATAAATCATGCTTCTGAAAATGCAGGCTATTTAGTTATTTCTTCCACTAACTCTTCCTCATCTCTGCCACAACCCAAAGTATGCTTGAGTACACCATCACACAAGTGTGGATTTGAGAAACCTCATAAAGCATACTGTTCCTTACATCTTCAAATCTTTTGTGGGAATAGCAAACAAAGAAAAACGCAATACTGTTTCCATTGCTTAAGTCTATAGCTATTAAAATTTTCAGTTGGTGGTAGGCACTTTAAAACATCTTTTTGTTGATTCTAAAAATAGTATTGAAGATCTTTGCTTCAAAAATTGAAGAGTAATGTTTATCATGCTTGAATATTACTATAATGTGAGACATTTTAGATTGTGAGTGAAAGTTGAAGCTGTTATGTTTCTGTATCTATCTATACCTACACTACCAGAACTATCAGACCTCAGACAATTTTGCAATAATTTTCATCTTTGTTCTACTTTGTCATCAACATGAGAAAGAAACAAAGACAATGAAAGTAGTTTTTCTTTTTAATTCTAAGAAAACACTAGGGGAAAAAACCTCCTATGACAAAACACATCCTTCTGGATTTAGCAGCTCAGTTTTCATGAGTGATATAGTTTGGATATTTGTCCCCTCCACATCTTATGTTGAAATGTGATCACCAATGTTGGATATGCGCCCTAGTGAGATGTGTTTGGGTCATGGGGGTGAATCACTTATGAATGGCTTGCTGTCATCGCTGCGGTAATGAGTGAGCACTCACACTATTAACTCAGGGGAGAGCTGGTTGTTTAAGAGCATGGCACTCCTCTCATTGCCCTCTTGCTCCCTCTCTTGCCATGTGACATACCTGCTCCCTCTTCACCTTCCACCATGGGTAAAAGCTCCCTGAAGCCTTCACCGGAGGAAGACACTGGCACCAGGCTTCTTGTACAGTCTGCAGAATCGTGAGCCAAGTAAATTTTTCTTTATAAATTATCTAGCCTCAGGTATTCTTTTACAGCAATGCAAAATGGGCTAATACAATGAGGTAACACTTAATGTGATAACACAGAAAAGGACATCGTGAGGGGAATGTAAAGCATTGAAAAAAAATCCAATGGGAAAAAACACTGTGACCAATTTAATTTGAATGTGAAATACATGTTTACTCATTTTGAATTGAGTACATGGCTATGAGATGGTATACCAGCATTGACAGAAGTTGGCTTTCATTCCTAGACCCATTTTTTATTCACATTCACCTATTAAGGAAGAAACTAATAGCATCTACCTCATCTTGGTAGTCATGGGAGAAGCCTTGCTTTCACTTGCCCTTTCTATGTTCAAAGTTAACTTCTTTACTTAATAGCTACAACACGAAATTATTTATATTATAGAAACACGTGTCATGGAACTGATCCAGTCTTTCATACTAGCAAAGACAAAGATGCCATCCATACACATTTAATCTTATTACAAAGGAGAGAAACAAAAGTTATATTCTTTTGAAAATTATCCCCACAGAAATGGTATCCTCTTTCAGGACTCGAAATATCTTTATTTTAGTAGGTTTAAAAATATATATGAAAATATATGTCGATAAGATTTAAACTTAGAATTTATGATATGTTTAGCTTAAGCATTTACATCTTAAACAAGTCTTACCCTTCTTTGAAAAATAAAACGAAAATGTGTTAATTTTGAATGTTTTAATTTAAATGTAATACAATTAGTGGATTCTCGAGGAATCACATAGAGGTCTCCATCCAAATAGTCATTGTAAAAAAAAAAAAATACTCTGAGAAATTTATAAATAATTGAAAAGAATAGCAATTAAAACATGCCTTCCTTCATAAACTTAATGAAAGCTAATTTATAAATCTAAATTACAACCTGCAAGTCAATATTTTCTCTATAATAGTGAAATAACCCTATTCTTTCTTATAACTTGTCCTTCTTTAAATCCACAACAAAAAGGAAAACATGCTCATTGTATTCTTAGCAGCTTTATCTGATCACTCAGGAGCGAAGGTAGTGTTGTTAGGTGCTGAAAATTGTAAGGGTAGATTGATGCTTAAAATGAAGGAGGTTGTCGCCCTCTTGTTAAACTCTGCCTGACTCACATCGGCAGCTCCAGGTAATAACAGCACGTTCACCAGATTTTCCAAGTGATGAAAATGTCAGGAAATCCAAAGTTATAGTTCCCCCAACAACCATAACTTGGTCACTTTGCAAGGAATTATTAAGGAAGAAAAGTTAAAAACTGACAAGCAGTATAAACCTGTAGTTATACGGAGTTCGTGTCTACACAGGCAGAGCAAAATTCAATAATGAGGCAACTAGCTGTGCAATTTAGACAAATTTACTCCTTATGTAAGATAACCATAAGAGCAAAAAGTACTTGTTAGAATTAAATTATCTGGATAATTGGCTTGAGACTGTTTTGTACATGTAGATATAAAAGAAAAAATAGCTACTAGAATGATCTGAATTTCCAAATATGATGCTTTAAATTAAATTGGTGCTTTTCTATACATTATAAACACATACTTCGCCAAAATAGACCACTTGAACTAGGAAATTGGCTTCAACTTATATTTACTGTCACAAATATATTCATAAAAAGATGTCTAGTGAATCTTAATTTTACTTTTTATATCAGGAGAAGTGCCATTTAAAAGCTGATTCTAAATGTAACTATGGTGATATTCAAGTCAAGATGGTAAGAAACACTTCAGTGCTCCTTTTATTTATGCAGATGTTAAGAAGGAAATCGGGATGGTGAAATCTGGGGAGAACAGGAAATTACATAATCCTCCCAAAGATATTAGAATTCAATTAAAAACCCAAGAAAACATACCTGCCCAAACAAATAAATCAGCAAAACAAATGTAGGCAAAGGAAGGGCCATGAGGAAACTGTAACACAGATGTGAACCAACACGTGACGAATACTCAGCTTCGTCCCCGTCTGCAATTTGAGAGACCACTAGCAGACCAGCAGGAACAAGGAGCCCCAGATGTTGCCAAGGTGGCCAGTGGCACCATCTGATCAAACAAGATCACTTCCTTTAAACAGAAAAATACCACCCCCACCAGGGGACCAAGTTTTGGTTTTCTCTCATATTTGCAAGATACTCCCCCTTGGGCTGAAGGCACTCCTAACTCTTTATGGACTTACAAAGGGTAGAGGGCTAGAAAAAGAGATTCCCATAAAGACTCACGCTACTTACTCTGAACGTTAAGAAGAAATGCTTTTCTTTTTTCTACAAGCTGTATGTAAGTTGTAGCTGTTATTCGAATAAATAAAAACAATCTTTGCAAGTACTACCAGAAAAAAAAATGACATTTGGCATTATGAATCTAGTCAAAATATCTCTTCAACACAATTTTGTTATCAGCACACTTCCCCTCCAGAAACAGCTGCCATGGGTGTGTTTATGTCATTTATATTTCAATTTAAGTTGTGGAAATTCACTTTATTTTTTCCTGAAATCTTAGATTTTAACCTCTCATTAAGAATCCTTAGAGGAATCACTAAAAATTCATAACTCACTTCATGGCCTTGGTCCTAATTATTTAATAAGTTTTCATTTCTTGGGTAAAGAAACAAAATTAACTTTTGGAGACGTTCTCTTCATTTTTACTGAGTATCTCATTGCTAAAACTCAGATTCAGTAATGTTAAATAGTCAGGTTTTATTTATTTTTGGAAATAGTTATATTTAAGCACTTAGAGTTCACAGATCACAGGAAGCTACTATTTGAAATGACTTCTGTAGGCAGAATTGGTGAGTCTGTAGATAACTCTGACAGTGATTAATACACATCACACTCTCTATGGAGGGGGCAGCGGAAAGGAACCTCCACTAGATGGTCAGTTGTTTGAGGGCAAGGGCTAAAATGTATTTATCTTTCGTTCCTTATCACAGTGCCTCAGCACATAGTAAGCAAAAATAAGCAAAATAAATGAATTTCTTCTACTGAAGTGAAAATCATATAGGGATGCCAAATCAAGTAACTAATGAATCAAAAGTAGTTGAGAATAGTACAATGACCATGGTAATTTAGGATGAGCAACATGGATCTGCTAGTAATCGACCAGTCTTCGCCTATAAAAGTGGCAGTTTCATATAGTTCATTCTGTGGCTTGATCAGATTTATGCTGTGCCTCTCTCTGAGAATCTTACAAGAACTACGATGTTTTCCCATGACAACTTTTTAAGAGGGCAGGAGACTTTTCCTTAGTTTTGCCATTCCCCAGAGACACAACACTGCAGCTAACATTCCTAAGGTGCAGAGAAGTAAAGTAATTCTTGATTGAGCTAAAATGTTTTTCCTTGAAGCATTCAGGTGCAGGGCACTATGTGCTGCTATGTGCCAGACACCATGCTAGGAAATGAAGACAGAGTCATGAGGACTGCACCCCTGCCTTATGGTAGATCTGATAATATAACGTGGTGTTCAGACAAGCAGTCAGGCCAGTACACTACAATGGCAATAGTGATATGTTACGGGATGTCCTGTGGAAATATTACAGAGGAGCTGAATCAGACCAGCAAGAGGGTTGGCAGGAAAGGCCTCCTAGAGGAAGAAACCTCTAGGCTAAGACATGGCAGATGATCTAGTCAGGCAGCAGGAAAAGCCAACTATGGGGAAAAGCTGAAGGAGCAAGTGTTGTATGTTGGAGGTACTGAATGCAATGCAAATGTGGCTGGAATGTAGAGGCCTTGGTAAGGAAGGGATGGGAGACAAGGCTAGAGTGGTAAACAGGGTTCAGACTACAGCTACCCAGTGGTGGGTCAAGAAAAATAATGACCCAGATAGAAAAGTTACTGAAACATATGATTGAGGCATTTTCATAAAATAACATTCATGTTTTTGGAAATTTAATCACATTGCTTGAACTCATGAAGATTTAGAAGTCATTTAATTATATAAAATCACCTCATTTGATGGACAACAAAAATGAAGCCCAGAGAAGTTAAGTGATTTTTAAGAAGTGAAGCTTTGTGGCTTAACATCACAAAGCTAGTTCTCTAGCACAGGATAAAGCAGAGCCCAGATCTCCTATCCCTCCCATGTAGCACCCTATTCTAACATCACCTATTAGTCCTAACTTAATGTCTTTGAACTCTAGATTGAATTCTTTCAAGTCCCAATCCTGCTCACTAAATTTTTTTTGTAGACTGAATCAATAACTTACAATCAATTATAAGTCATTATAATTCATTTATAAGTCATTTCTAGAAATAGCAAGCATTCTACAAATGGCCAGGAATTATCCCCATTTTGTATGTGTTCAATATTTCCAAATTCTTCCATTACATTTTATGTCTTGATAGAGCTGTGACAAAGGCAATAGGTTAAGGCTTGAACATCTACAAGTTGAACTTCAAAAGGCTTATTTTAAGCATGCAGTTAAGATGGAAAACATTAAACATGCTGACTGTTACAGCTGGATGATTAATGCCACAGATAATAACCAAACGTGTTTTATTGCATAACTGATAACACGCTCACACAATGAAGACACTAAGATACTTTGAACTATTCAACATGCCCAGAACTAAATGCCAGCATTTGTTTTTATAGTTTTTGTAATCTCACCTGCTAAGACCCTTATCTTCATAAAACCACTGAGTTCCTGAATAAATATTGTGCCACCGATTTAAATCTTCTGGGGGATTTGATGCAAGTGGTTGCTGGATTTTACGTCTCAGAAGCTCATATCTAAAGCAAAAGACAAGCAGGAACATCAGGATTATCTCAACTAATATTGAGATTACCAAAACTCAGGCTGTTCTGTGGCATGTGCTTGTGATATATGTGTGCAAGCATAAAGAACAACATCTTAAGTTTACAATTATGTGGTTTTGTTTCAAATAAATTTATTTTCTGGAAAAAATTCCATATATTTAATATTTTGAACAATCAGTTGCATTCACATTTTACTATTATCTGCCAGAATGATAGCATTTTAGATTTCTTCTATGTTAGATTTGCCAAATCTTTATTGCCAGTTTTACACAAAGTAGGAATACACAAAGCTTATCAAGTTAATGGTTTCCTATGACTATCAATACTTTATAAACAATGATAATATTATCAACTTTGTATTCTCAGCCAAGTATGAAGTTTGGGTTGTTGCAAAACAATTTCTGACTCACAGCTCTTTTCTTTTATCTTATCTGGATCACTGACCACACTCCTCACAAGTTTCCATATGCTAATAATGTGCCAAAGAATTACTGTGTTAGCCTTAGAATTTTGAGGTACATTTGTGCAAATGTATCATATAGAACATACATCAGGTTTTCCTAACATATAATAAAAGTATATGTTGAAAATGAAGTGACAGATTATGTAGCAAATCCTTAGAGAATGGTGATTGTGGTTTCAAGGGTCTTTAGTTCTTCAAATATGATGATTATATTTCTACTTTGATAAACTTTGATGTTTCCATAATAAGTTGAAGTGTACAGTATGACAGTGTGTGAAAGTTATGAGTGAGTGGATATTCAATGCCAAGTTAGTTCTATGTTCATACAGAAATAAGTCTCCTTCACTTCCCCACTTCTCGGAGAGATAAGGACCATAGCAAAATAAAAATCATAGTCACCTTCTCTTACCTCAAATTAGGTCCATTTGGCTTGGATGGTGGTTGCCAAGAAATCACAACATATGATTCACTTAGTGGAATCACAGACAATGGGCCAACATTCTGAGGTACGGTGGGGTGAGTGGTAATATAGGTAGGTAAACTCTCTGTGCACCCTCCAAGATACCCATTACCCCCTGAGCAAGCAACAATGGTGACAGAATAATTAGTGAAAGGAATCAGATGAGTAACTTTCTGACTTAACACTGCGGAAGTCACATTGGTTATAGTGATGTGAGGATCAGGCATGCGAATCTCATAGCTAAGTAGGTCTCCGTTCTGGATGAGTGGGGGTTTCCAAGTGACCTGAAATGAAAGATAAACTTAGAATCAGTGTGATAATACAGGAATAGAGCAATTGAAGTTCACAAGGCCTAGAATTTTGTTTTCAGTTAAGTCATTTTCTAAACGCCTGTATTCTCCTGAGTCCTTAGGACTAGACAGTAATGAAGGGTTTGAGATCAATTAGCAGTATTCCAGGAGCTAAATGAAATGCTGTTTCCTGGGTTTGGCTTTCAGTCTTGCCACTTTCTATGACTGTCAGACTGATACACACCTCAGTGATTCATCACCACTGTGGGTGTTCTGAAGGACACAGAGCAAACACATGGAGAAAATTCACACATCCACATGCTTCAATAGGGTTGCATAGGATTTGATAGTTTTCATGTTTATAACTCAATTAAATGAAACATCAGAACTCATTTCTTTGCACTGTTAGTGTGCCTGCTAAATAAGTCACTTTTTCTTGGAGGAAGGGAAAGAGAAATCATTATTCATATTTTCTAAAGATGGGAAATTGAGTTCCTGAATCTTACTTATATATAACTTAGCAATTAAAGCATTAACAGCACATCCTCTTCTCTGGGATAAGAAAATGTATAGAAAGCTTTTAAAAAGGGGAAGCCAAAGATGTTTGTGCTTAGCTAAAACGTGGACTTGAGCAACAGAAGAAAAAACAACATTTTGTAATAGAATTCTAGAATGTCTGAAGTTTATTTTCTTTTCTCGCTAAACTATATAGGAGCATAGTGGTAACACACTCATGTTCTTATGGGGAAAGAGATCCTAAAAAAATGTACACAGGCCATGACAAAAATCATTTACTTACAATGTATCCTGTTTCATCTCTTTTATTGGTACCTTCTAGTGCACCTTATATAAATGCCAGGATATATATCTCGTGTCCCAGTACATAAGCTTCTTCATAGCAGGGATAAATTGTACATCCACTTAGTACCATGTGCACAGAGGTGGAGTTCAGTTAGTAATTGTAGTCATAGTTTGTTAGATTATATTTTTTCCCTAAATACAGTTATTTTGAAACCTTAAGAGACAGATTTCTGCAAGGTGACATATTTATATGTACATTCGTAACTCTATGCAAATCAAAGAGGAGCAATACAGAAATTAAAATGGAGAAGGACTGACCATAATTTTCTATCTTAAATCAAGGGGAAAAGATTTCATCCAGGAGGACTATGACCTGAGATTTTTTAAAGAGTGTTCTTACTAATAATTGGTGACAAAAAGGGCTCTCACTGCATGTTAGCTGGGCAATTGCTTGATGATTAATTTGGTAATTTATAATTAACAACGGGCCAATATCTACCAAATTATACTGCAGGGCATGAAATCATTGTTAATCTTAAAAAAACTTTTTGGAGAGTTCTAAGAAGAGATGCTGGGATGAAGAGAAGCTTCAGATGTGGTCCTTGTAAACATAGAGGATTTTCCTGGATGTGGAGAGTATTTTTAAAAACACCCTAAAACAAGCAAAGGTTGTAGAAGAGACACAGGACTCTAGTTGTTTTGGAGGTGCAATGCTGTCTGTGGACCTGAAAAATGAGTCAAGGCCAAACCCAAACTCAGAGGGCTTCCTGGTATTTGTAACATAAATGAAAATATAAGAGCTATCAGAGCTAAATTCAACCTGACTAATCTGAAAAATACAGCTTTTCTTGCCTCTTAGACCAGAATACTTTGAGAGTTCAGGTCAGAGCTTGACAACACTTTAAAGAATTAATACTTAGTCTCTGCTCATGCCTATGTCCTGAATGATATTGCCTAGGTTTTCTTCTAGGGTTTTTATGGTTTTAGGTCTAACACTTAAGTCTTTAATCCATCTTGAATTAATTTTTGCTAAAGGTGTAAGGAAGGGATCCAGTTTCAGCTTTCTATATGTGGCTAGCCAGTTTTCCCAGCACCATTTATTAAATAGGGAATCCTTTCCCCATTTCTTGTTTTGGTCAGGTTTGTCAAAGATCAGATGGTTGTAGATGTGTGATATTATTTCTGAAGGCTCTGTTCTGTTCTATTGGTCTATATCTCTGTTTTGGGATCTAATTAAACTAAAGAGCTCCTGCACAGCAAAATAAACTACCGTCACAGTGAATAGGCAAACTACAGAATGGGAGAAAATTTTAACAATCTACCCATCTGACAAAGGGCTAATATCCAGACTCTACAAAGAACTCAAACAAATTTACAAGAAAAAATCAAACAACCCCATCAAAAAGTGGGCAAAGGATGTGAACAGACACTTCTCAAAAGAAGACATTTATGCAGCCAACATACACATGAAAAAATGCTTATCCTTACTGGCCATCAGAGAAATGCAAATCAAAACCACAATGAGATACCATCTCACACCAGTTAGAATGGCAATCATTAAAAAGTCAGGAAACAACAGGTGCTGGAGAGGATGTGGAGAAATAGGAACACTTTTACACTGTTGATGGGACCGTAAACTAGTTCAACCATTGTGGAAGACAGTGTGGCAATTCCTCAAGGATCTAGAACTAGAAATACCATTTGACTCAGCCATCCCATTACTGGGTATATACCCAAAGGATTATAAATCATGCTGCTATAAAGACACATGCACACGTATGTTTACTGCAGCACTATTCACAATAGCAAAGACTTGGAACCAACCCAAATGTCCACCAATGATAGACTGGATTAAGAAAATGTGGCACATATATACCATGGAATACTATGCAGCCATAAAAAAGGATGAGTTCATGTCCTTTGTAGGGACATGGATGAAGCTGGAAACCATCATTCTCAGCAAACTATCACAAGGACAAAAAACCAAACACCGCATGTTCTCACTCATAGGTGGGAACTGAACAATGAGAACACTTGGACACAGGAAGGGGAACATCACACACTGGGGCCTGTCGTGGGGTTGGGGGAGGGGGGAGGGATAACATTAGAAGATATACGTAATGTAAATGACGAGTTAATGGCTGCAGCACACCAACCTGGCACATGTATACCTATGTAACAAACCTGCACGTTGTGCGCATGTACCTTAGAACTTAAAGTATATATATTAAAAAAAAGAATTAATACTTAGGAGATAGTCTGTGTTAGTAGTTGAGCTAACAGCGAATTGATTTGGAACTTGGTATTGAGACTGAGAAAGAGCGTTCAGAAGATAAAACTTGAATAAGATATCTACCAGCAGAGATGAAGAGATTTGGTATAATGACTCTGCAGATAAACATTTCAAGATCTAAAAAAAACCCTATTTTTCTACTATAAATGTTTCCATCTAAAACCTATTTTTTATTTTTTTAAAAGTTACAAACTTAGAAAAATATATCTTTTTGACAGCAGTGAGTTAGAAGAAATGAATCTAATTCTATAGAAAATTTCTAGAACTATATAAAACAATCTCTTATAACAATATAGAGAAGGATATCGTTATTATAGTCAGTAGGCCAACAGAGATGGTATCTAATTTGATCACCCTCCTGAAAATACCCTGGAGCCATTATTAAAAATGAACGTGTTGGCTGGGTGTGATGGCTCATGCTTGGAATCCCAGCACTTTGGGAGGCCGAAGCAGGTGGATCACCTGAGGCCAGGAGTTAGAGACCTGGCCAACATGATGAGACCCTGCCTCTACTAAAAATATCAAAAATCACCTGGGTGTGGTGGCAGGTGTCTGTAATCCCAGCTACTTGGGAGGGAGGCGGAGGCAGGAGAATTGCTTGAACCAGGGAGGCAGAGGCTGCACTGAGCAGAGATTGCACCATTGAACTCCAGCCTGGGCAACAAGAGTGAAACTCTGTCTCAATCAATCAATGTGTCCAAGACTTTTTTTTTTTTTTTTAAGACAGTGTCTCACTCTGTCGCCCAGGCTGGAGTGCAGCAGGGTGATCTCGGCCCACTGCAACCTCCGCCTCCTGGGTTCAAACGATTCTCTTGCTTCAGCCCCCTGAGTAGCTGGGAGTACAGGCACATGCTACCATGCCTGGCCAATTTTTGTAGTTTTAGTAGAGATGGGGTTTTGCCATATTGGCCAGGCTGGTCTCAAACTCCTGACCTCAGGTAATCCACCCACCTTGGCCTCCCAAAGAGTACTGGGATTACAGACGTGAGCCACCATGCCTGGCCCGTGTCCAAGAATTTTAAGGAGCCAGTTAACTAAATATTGTATTCTATTCTTTTCTATGCTTAAGACCACATTTATTATCATATGTGTGGTCAAAATATATGAGATTAAAACTTTCAGTTTGTTTAACTTCCTGACCTTTTGTATATTCATTGTATATAAGAAAGATTAAGAAATATTGTCACATCCCTAAAAATTCAGACAAAAGAAAGTGTTATTGGCCTGAATAAGCAAGAATTGTGTTCTCTAAAACAATAGTATTACATTAAAACTTTTAAATAGAATTATAGTTTTGCACTGGAAATAAAATGTTTACTTCAGAGATGGCTTTCCTATCATAATTATTTCTTTTATTTGAGTGGTTCTTAATGATTTATATGTCCATTTTTTCCTGTTTATTTATCATAAGTCTTCAGAAAATAGGACAGCTAAATTGCTGGTTAAGTGCTTAAGGAATGATTGACTTTTAGCAGCTGTTTTACATCCCTGAAAAGTCTCTCTAAAAAATCATGGCACCTTCAAAGTTCCCCATTTTAAGCAGAAACTTAGACATGCAGGTTAGTTGATTGGCTTTAGGCTTGAAAAGAGTAATATCCAAAAGCATAGTAAGCAACTTCCTTACGTCTTTAACTCCATCAAACTATTTTTAAGAACTTTATGAATAAGAGCATTTATAAAGATTGATAAATGAGTTAAGAATGGACTAAGAGAAGATAAATGTCTCAAAGCTGTGTGGCTTTAGGCAAAACATTGAACATCTCCAGGCCTTGGAACCCTCATTGTCTAATGTAAAGAGACAATCCTTGCCATCATATGTAGACATAAGATTGCATAATTCTAAGAGTATTTTGTCAACAGAAGATACAAATGTACCATAAAGAAAGATCACATGGAAATATTTGACTCTGTACAGTGTAGCAATTCCTCTTATGATGGACTCCCCTGAAAAATTCATACAGAATAACATGTGCAAGAAATATTTGTTGAAATAAAAATAAAGCTGTTTTTCAAAAAGTCCTCCTTTCCTTTAAAAAGTATTAATCTTAATTTTTAATTTCAAATACTCTATTTGTATTTTCTCAATCAGACAGAGAAAGAGTACAAATATATATACAAGAAACATTAATTGTGGCTCTGTTTTATTTCACTCAGGTGAAAAGGTAACAGTTTGAAGTTTATTCTTCCATACTTTTTGTATGTTCATACAAGTGAAGCAAATACACTCATGCTTATCCTAGGTCTCTCTCTCTTTCTCTTCTATTTTTAAAAAACTTTTCACAGAAAAAAATCTTCTCTACCCCTTATGCTGCAACTTGCTTTTCAGACTTAATTGATTATGGACACACCCTATTATTTTTTATGGTTGCATAATATTCCTTTTATGGTTGAAAACAAATGATTTGTTAATCCTCCTGACATTATTTTATGCTAAAAATAATATTTGAAAATGTATGCTATATGTACTCTTGTGTTTATTTTGTATTGAAAAGATTACCAAGGATAGCCATGCTGAAAGGAAAATGCATGTTTAATTTTTATCATTATTGATGTACTACTTTCTTAAAAAGTTGGGGAAATTCACTTTATCACAAACAATGAAATTATCCATGATGTGTGCCTCCACAAACTCTTGAAATTACTGATATTAGTTTTTGCCAGTATTGCTTGTTTCTTTAATTAATTTTCGTTCCCTTGACTTTAGGTGAGGTATGAATGCAAAATTAATTGTGGTTTTTGTCATTATTTTTAATGGTAAAAATGGCAACTACTTTTACACCAACCTAATATATCCTCTTACCTAAATTATTTTCTATTAAAGTATCTTGTATTATAAATTATTAGATGATCTATGTATATTAAGGTGAAATTGATTTGTCTGTAGTATGTGTTACAGATGTACTTTCCCAATCTATCTTTTGGATGTTAACTTTTTTTGGTGGGGTGCGGGCAGTTTACACCTTAGAAAATCAATCAGATTATTTCTAGCTACATATAGCTATCTTTTTTTAAGCTACTGAGTTTCTTTTTTTCTTTAGAAAGTGCTCCCCTACATTTAGATTTCATGATATTCTCCTTTTCTTCCTAAGATTTTTACTTTTTTAACATTAACATTTTTAATTTATGGGAAGTTAGTTATAGTATGATATGATAAAGGGATCTATTTTTCCCTTACACATGGATAGTCGGTCGGGCTGGTATCATTTTTAAAGGAAACCATTCTTTACCAATGAAATAAAATGCAACTTCTACTTACAATAAGTCATTTCAACAAACACTCATATCTATATCTAAACTCTCTAGTTGGTTCCAATGACCATTTGTCTTTTTAATGCCAATACCATATTATTATAATTCAATGGCTTTAGAGTAAGTTTACGTACTACAGAAAGTACCACCTCACTATTCTTTCACAATTTTCTATAATATTTTCAATCATTTAGTTTTCTATTTATACTTTAAAATCACTTTATCCAGCTTCATCCATGAAGCCATCATTCTCAGTAAACTAACACCGGAACAGAAAACCAAACACTGCATATTCCAAATACTGCATCTTCCCACTCATAAGTGGGAGTTGAACAGTGAGAACACATGGACACAGGGAGGGGAACATGGCACACTGGGGACTGTCAAGGGGTCAGGGGTAAGGGGAGGGAGAGCATTAGGACAAATACCTAATGCATGCGGGGTTTGAAACCTAGATGAGGGGTTGATAGGTGCAGCAAACCACCATGGCACATGTATACCTATGTAACAAACCTTCACGTTCTATACATGTATCCCAGAACTTAAAGTAAAATAAAAAATAAAAAATAATTTTATCCACTTTGAAATAAAACAAACAAAAAACATTGGCATTCTGATATGAAGGATGCTCAGTTTATATGTTGACTTTGGAAGGATTGTCTTGTTAGGGAATTAGGTCCTTCCATCAAGGAAGATTGCACTTTTTTTCCACTTGTTGCAGTGTAAAGAAGTAGAGAAGAGCATGGGCTCTAGAACCCTATTGCCTTGGTGTGAATTCCAACTCTTACTCCTTGTGTAATCTTATGCAGATTACTTAATCCCTCATACTCAGTTTTCCTGCCTGTAAAATGGGAACAGCAATAGCATTTATCTGACATAGTTGCAGTAAGAATTAAATGAAAGCAATTTCTAGAACATAACATGAACTCAATGAATATATTTTCATTATTATTTTATTTCCTTCTGTGAAATATTTATACATTTTGTCTATGGTTTATTTTAAGTAGACATCAAACTTTGGCCCATCTTTAAAAGTCAATGAGGATGATGACTAAGACTCAACTCCTTTTACTTTGGTTCATTATCTAACCCATAAATGAGTGACCCTAAGTGTACATAGCAGAGGGAAGGAAGCTACACATGGTTGTGGTGTGGGTGACACTGTTCCTTGTGGCGCACCTGCCAAGACTGGTGGCTTCAGTAGCCTGAGCTGAGTGAGGACCCTACTGTGTAAGAGGAGCTGACAGCTGCAGGGTTACTCTATTTTATTCCGCATTACCTATGAAAAAGTGGACAGGGGCATCAGGGTTTAGAGGCTCATGATATTACCATAAAAGAAGGTTTTTTTTTTTTTTTTTTTTGCTGCATCATAGTTATGCAACTTAGTTATTTATACATATTATTTCTTATCAGTCCTCAATTTAAGGCTTCAGTGGTGCAGCAGTTTATACATTGACTTTATCCCATTTAAGTACCTTGGTCCTAATCTGATTTTACTTTGACTTTTTGTTAGAAATGACTTCTGAATTGCATGTCTTTTTTCTGCATCTATTGATTAAAAAAAAATATATATGGGCTTTCTACTTTAATTGGTTGATGTAAGAAATATGTTGATAGATTTTTTGATGTTGAACCATCCTCACATTTTAAAAATCAAATCAATTTGTCCTGGTATATCATTCTTTTAATATACTGCTTAATTCAATTTGGTAATCTTTTATTTAAAAGTTTTGAATCTGTATTCATATATGAAATTAGTCTATAGTTTCATTGAACTGTGTTAGGTCTTAGTAGGGCATTTTTACCAACCTTATAAGATGAAATAAATTTTCTTAGGTGATTAAATATTAAATAAAAGTGCATGGCTTTCACTTTTTCAGGTGACACAACTCTTTGACATTATATATTTATTTTTCTTGTAATTAAATAAGATTTTAAGAATATTATTTCATCTATGCTGCTGTGCTCTCCAATTTACCTTTCTCAAGGCTCATATTTATGCCAAGTCATACCGCCTCTTTTAGTACTTACTAATATGTTACATTTAATTTATTTTCTAGTTGGCCTAAGTATGTGCTGTCTCTCTTGCTTTCCCTGTTGGACTGTAATTCTTACAGGTGTCATTGTATGGAGAAAAAAAACACATGGCACAAAACGAGTAACACTAAGGTGAAATACCAACTCTGCTCCTTGTAGTATCTTCCACCCTATCAGCTAGTATTCCGTACTTCTCTACACTCAATTTATTCTTCTCTCCCAAGTTCTTATCACTTCCAGGTATATTACCTAGTTATTTGTTTGCATTCTGTCTAAAATGTAATTGCCATGAGGCTAGGGACTTTATCTTGATCCCTTCTGTGATCCCACTGCCTAAAAGAGGCACTTACAAAGACGTACACTCATGTACCGATGTTCTGTAAATGTCAATAGAACTGAAATTATTATTGTTACTGTTGTTAATATTGTTGACAATTTCCGTCATCCATCCTAATACCTGGAACAACCCTCTATGATAAATAGTTAAATTAATTGCTTAACCAATGCATTAATGACTATCCTTCTGTTATTTCATATAAAATATTTTCTATTTGCAATTTTGACTTTTAAATCTCATATTTTACAAAGAGAAGTCATTGTTTAGCAGTCATATACCTCTGTTTACGAGCTAAGCTATATCACGAGAACGTCTGCTTTGGTAAAGTCTTAAGATCGTTCTGAACATGTGAGCCAATAATACTGAAAGACAGGTATGTTATCTTAATACTATTTAAATAGTATATAGCATTAAATACTAGACTCAGTTGAATGTTCCTGCTGATTCTTCTTATTGATAACTTTTTATTTCCTAGTTATAAGATGAGAATTAAAAGTGTGAGTTTTTAGAATGATATTACTAGTGTACAGTGTTTATATATTTCAGACACCTTCTTAGAGACATTTAGATTCCTGCCTTGTGGCCTCAGGTGAGTGCCTATGAGATTCAGCTTTCTAGCCATGCTAATCTAAACTTCTCTAGCAGACTGACAAGCCATGTATATTGTTTAATTCCTGGATGATATTATAAAATCAAAAGAGGGTAAAAATGTGAAGAAAAAGCCAGGCAACTTTCTCTAGGTTCTTGATACTTTTAATTATTGTTTATATATGGTGAGTCAAGTAGAATCGTGCACTGAGTTCTTCTTCTGAAAATACTTTTTTTTTTTTTTTTTTTTTTTTTTGAGGCGAAGTCTTGCTCTGTTGCCCAGGCTGGGGTGCAGTGGCAGGATCTTGGCTCAGTACAAGCTCCGCCTCCCGGGATCATGCCATTCTCCTGCCTCAGCCTCCAAGTAGCTGGGACTACAGGCGACCGCTACCATGCCTGGCTGATTATTTTTGTATTTTTTAGTAGAGACGGGGTTTCACTGTGTTAGCCAGGATGGTCTCGATCTCCTGACCTCGTGATCTGCCTGCCTGGACCTCCCAAAGTGCTGCGATTATAGGCCTGAGCCACCGAGCCTGGCTTGAAAATACTTATTCTTTTTTAGATCGGCCACAATCAGTAACGCCTAGTTATAACATTTTTATTCGAAATAATACAGAACCATGTCCATTATGGAGTGTTGCCTTTGTAAAGAGACTGTGTTTGTTTTGTTGCATCATAGTGATTGGTAGTGCTACCAAAGTTTTATAAAATTGTCCCAGGATGGAAAAAAAAAAGTCATTCCTGGAATGATTATTAACTCTAGGCTTGGGTTTTGGTTTTGTTTCTATTTTGAATCAAAAGCAATTCTTTACATTGCTCAATTCATCCAATAAACATTGTATATCATGTACTTAAAATTAATTTCCCATTGGTGCTTAATAAATATAATTCTATACACTTATATTTATATCAAAAATGTGTGTTGCTTTGACCAGCTTCATATTAAAACTAACAAAGACTTTAAAAAGTAACTTTTAGACTGTAGGTTAAATTAAATTTCTTCAACAATTTACATTGTTTAGCATCACCTAGTGTTTGCTTTTGGTGGGGGAGAGAGAACACACAACATAGATCCAAGTAATAATTTCAGCAGATGAACTTTGCTGTTATGCAAATGTCCTTTGTTTTGTGCTCCGGTGAGCAAGCTACTGTACCAATGCTTTTGGCAGTAGTACAAGACTGAATCCATGGAAGCATGTGTGTATTTACACAAAAGAGGCTTCTAAGCTACAAAACTCCCTCCTGTTTGGTTACACTAATTTCCCTTGAATGAAGTTGTATGCCAGCCAAAACAATGGTAGTTATCCTTTC
>NC_045434.1:72708168-72713086 GCF_002776525.5 Piliocolobus tephrosceles
CAGGAACTATTTTTCTGTATTTCTCCTGATCTCAGGAGAGTATTGTTCAGAAAGAATGTTTCAGCTTCCAGAGCTGGGGCATATTGTGAGGTGAATGGCAGTGGATGTGTCTGTGATAATTTGGTGCAGAAAATAAAATGCACTGATGTGAGAATTCATGAAGTCAGGAAAACATCCTAAAAACCCTAAAGGTCATCACATTCACTCCTTATATTTGGGCAAAACTTTATCTGAATTTTTCCAAATGTAGCAAATCAACTCTGTTTACAGGGACATTGTCAAAATGAGGAAGATAGCAAGATTAAATGAATCTATGTATTGTTTTAGCATTACAAAATGTTCTTTCATAGGCAGGTGCTATATAAAATGCTATAGAAAATGATTATGGTAAACATCCATCTTTCTGTTAATAACTAGCAGTTTTTAGATACTTGACTCTCTAAGAATTTAAGATTTGTGACTGAAAACTAAGCTTGTGCCATTAAATATCAACCTGTGGCAATTAGCTTTGAATGATCTCACATAGTCCACTGAGAGTTTTCAAATATTGACAATTTAACTTTTTCAAAGCTAAAAAACAAGAATAGTTTTTTAAAATAGTGAAAGGCCAGCAGATAATATTTCTGGATAATGAGAGGATATACTGTTTCTGCTAAAGTGTCTTGCATATAATACACACTCAATAAAATTTAAGTAGTAATAAGGTAGCTGTGACAAAACTATTTTTTTTAATTTCTTAAACATAAAAAACTCGATTTTTCATTACTTTCACCTGCAGTCTTCAGCTGTAAGAAACACAGAGATTACACACCTTTATATTTGAAAGAGCAGTGTGCTTTAAGTGCTCAGGGGAGATTCAAGAGCTCAAGTGGGAAATTGAGGCAAGGTGGACAGAATTTTTGATTAATCAATCCATTGTTTCAAAGGATTCTGTATTGGTCAGTTTTGGCTTGAATAAGTTCCTTTTAATCTTACAGTATAAAAATAAAATATAAAAATAATCATAAATATTTGAATTTGTTAATTCTGAAAATTCAGAAATTTGTGGAGAAAATCTGTGCAATGGAAGACAAAGTATATAGTGACAAACATGCAGAACCAGTTTGCTCTCAAAATCAGAAGACTATAAATGTTATTTTTGATCCTGGGTCTTCTGTTCTATGCAAAATAGATACCTGAATTACTGTTTGAAAGGATAAACACGTCAGCAATCAGAGGTTAGTACCTAAGGCAAATGGAAAAATATTTGGAATGGAGAAAGCAAAATAGTCATGTAGCACTACTGAAACTTGTAGTTCCTCTTTCTTCATTAAGTAAAATGTACTCATATAAATATGTTCCAATCTCATTTAAAAATATTCCTATTTTCCTCTTGTTGCATAGAATGCTCTTGAGGATGCAAGTGAAACTTTAAATTCTAAAATGCCCTAAGCATAAGATGTTTGTCATGTAATATTCATTTTAAAATTTCAGTAATCTTAAGGGCATACATACACTTAAATGATTCAGAAGTCCTATTCTAGAATTATCTTGATCAATTTATCAAATTTTATATCACGTTTCCTTCCTCTTCTGTTACACAGTCTCAGAGTATTTTACTCTTATTACAGGTTGTGAGAATACAAACAGGAAAACTGGTTTTGTTTTAGAATTCTTTCTACATATCCCTCCCCTTCATTCTGAATAGCACATGGTTTGGCGCTGGCAGAAGCCTCCCTAACTAGAACATTCATTAACTTAGCCAAGACAGCAGCCAATGTTGAATCAGAGAGACAGCCAGCAGCCTGCCTCTGACCAAGGCAAAAAAATGAGAATCACTTTTGGGATGTCCGTCTCTTACGTTCACCTCTTTTTCCCACTTTCCCAGCCTCATACTCAGAGACTGGAACAACTGACAGGACAACCTGAGAGTCCCTCTCCAGGTCTCACGTGTCAGGATTCACCTCTTATAGCAACTGCTTTCCAGCCTCACCCTAAACCAAAGGAGATGGTGTAAATTTGAACTTTGATATTAAAATGCACGCCAAATATAAATCATTTCCAATTTCTCTCCTGGTCTTCTCCTCTGGGTAGGCTTTCCTGGCCCTCATGCTGAGGGGCCATGCCCTTCCTCTGCGCTTGCTCTCATGGACAACTCAGCTCATTCACTCTAACTATGGTTTTACTGTGTGTGCTCCTTGCCAGACAGTGGAAATCTCAAGGGAAAAACAAGGAAATCCGTCCTTGCAACTTTCATATCTCTTTTAGTCCCCGGTACACAGTAGGTACCCAGTAAATGTTTGCTTGAGTTTTTGTGGATTTACTTCAATCAAACTCTGCTTTTAATCAGTACTTTGAGTAACAATTTTGGGGCACCTATTCTGCATCAGACTCTTCACCAGACACTGGTGATAGAAACATAGTTCAGACAGATCGCTAGGTCTTGAGACATTACAATTCAGAAGGGGATATTGATGATGCACTAGTAAACACAAACCAAAATTCTAAGGGAGCCACAAGAAGGGAAAACTTCACAGAGGAAGTGACACTTGAGCTGGGGCTTGATGAATGAGTAGAATTATGTCAGGCAACAAAAGAGGAAGAAGCATGTTCTGTTATATCTGGATTTCGATTGACATCACATTGCCTTTCTGTCTTACTCCAGAAGAACCTCTGTTCCTTTGTAAATTACTGTGACTATCTGAAAGATGGATGAAGGCTGCTGAGGGGAAAAGTAAAGCAGGACCCAGATAGTAAGATAATTTTCTTCATTGCCCTCTCCTCTGTTCACAGTGTAATTATAAATGTGAAAAAATAACAAGATGTAATGCAATCAGCAAATATAGCATGGCAATGGTACAGTCTTGTGTCACCTAATGACAGGAATACATTCTGAGAGATGCACCATTAGGCGATTTCATCGTTTTACAAACATCCTAGAATGTTCTTACACAAACCTAGATGGTACAGCCTACTACACACCTAGTTTGTGTGGTATAGCCTGTTGTTCCTAGGCTACAAACCTGTACAGCATGTTACTGTACTCAGTACTGCAGGCAATTGTAACACAATGATAAATGTGTATCCAAACACAGAAAAGGTACTGTAAAAATATGATATCATAATCTTATGGGTCCACCGTCATATATGTGGCTCATCATTAACTGAAATGTTGTGCAGCATATAACTGTACTTAAAATATCACCGTGTCATCAAACTAATGAACAAATGAAAAGTTGTCTGAGTAAACCTACAGAATAAACTGTTCGAATTCCAAAGGTTTTATGCAGTAATGCCTCTTAGATTAGTGGTTAAAAATACAAATGTGGAATTTTAAACTACAAATTTGGGAAATGATCAAACATTTAAAAATATATGACAACTAAATAGTAAAATCTAGAGTGAATTCAAGTTTTGATTTTTAGAAAATGATTTCAATTTCATTAGTTGATCTAATTGCTTGCGTATGCCATATATGTTTGTCCTTAAAATTAGGTATCCCATATTTCAATCTTCTTTCCTGGGAAACCTTAAGAGAAACAGATTATCTAACTTTTTTTGGGAATCCACATTTTTAAGAAAAAGTAGGTTAATTCGTAGTTAACACAAGGCAGGATTTCGGTACGCAAAAGAGTACATCCACATTTAAGCCGAGGTTTGAAGAAACTTGCCCTCCATACCCACTCCAATTTCTACATGTATGTACTTTACAGAAAACAATTGCAAACATATGAGAGAGAAGGAACAATCATATAATCAGGAATGATGGTTATCTCTGGTTTCAAGATATCAACATTTTCAGCTGCTAGGTAAGTGCCTTCATTTTATTAATCACATGCTCCCAAGTCTCGCATAATCTTAGGACATTTTTGCAGGCTGTGGATATGCCAGGTGCTTGGACTGCCAGCAGTACATTTAAAAAATAATGTGTTGTTTGTATTTATCTGATTGCAAACAGTTAAACACTACACTGACCAAATTGGCTGGAACAAACATCCTTTATTAACACACGTTTAACAGGATTTAAAATATTCATAGGAAATGTGCATTATTATTATTTGGCATCAGCACACTAGATTTTTAAAAATGCATGGAACTGGATATTGGTGGCACACTGGTGTAAATGACAAATTATTTGAAAAAATCTATTAAAATTCTTGACATCCTGTTTCCCTGTCCATGATAACTTCTCTGTGCCCACACATTTGCTTCTCCGGCTGCAGCTCATTGCCTGCCTAGATTTCTCTTTGTGGTTTCACCTGTGTCACAGGCTTGCTGAAAGTCACTGTCTTGAAATATCACACTAAAAATCTTGCCATTGGTGACCCATTTTGGCACTGGAAAGCTATGAGACTGTGGCTGATGCAGAAAGGTGCCTGTTGATGGTATGGAATTTAAATGTGGGCATGAGGTGACTTCTCTGTTTCATTCTGTAAGATGATATGTGAGATTTCTACATGGAAAATTGCACTCTGGGTCAGGCGCGGTGGCTCACACCTGTATTCCAGCACTTTGGGAGGCTGAGGTGGGCAGATCACCTGAGGTCGGGAGTTCCAGACCAGCCTGGCCAACATGGTGAAAACTGTCTCTAATAAAAACATAAAAAAATTAGCCGGGCGTGGTAGTGGGCGCCTGTAATCCCAGCTACTTGGGAGGCTGAGGCAGGAGAATTGCTTGAACCCAGGAGACGGAGGTTGCAGTGAGCTGACATGGTGCCACTGCACTCCAGCCTGGGCGATAGAGTGAAACTCCATCTCAGAAAAATGAAAGAAAGAAAGAGAGAGAGAGAAAGAGAAGGAAGGAAGGAAGGAAGGAAAAGAAAGAATGAAAGAAAGGAAATGAAGAAAGAAAGAAAATGAAGAAAGGAAATGAAGAAAGAAAGAAAATGAAGAAAGAAAGGAAAAGAAAGAAAGAAAGAGAAAGAAAAAAGAAAGAAAGA
>NC_045434.1:72713486-72773486 GCF_002776525.5 Piliocolobus tephrosceles
AAGAAAGAAAGAAAGAAAGAAAGAAAGAAAGAAAGAAAGAAAGAAAGAAAAAGAAAATTACATTTTGGTGAGCAGGGGGTGCTGGTCAGGATCATGTATGAAGCGTGATTCTGGCATGGACCTGTCCATATGGGTGGTTTTATAAGCAATGCTTTGTAGCCTTGACAGAAAACTGCTTGTGCCCAATGCCAATCACTCAGTCTTTGTCAACTCAATTGCACATCCTCTCAGAGATGGCATCCATCTCCACTGACATCTAAAATATACAGTACCCTGTCACCATGTCTCAGGGGTGAGTATGTACTGCTAACATAATCTGCAGGTACACATGGCCTCCTTCCAGTTCTTTGCTATGTATGTGACTTCACAGTGTACACACAAAGCAGAGGAAGAAAGGGTTCATTCATTTTGAGGAAAAGGTTTACACAAAAATGATGGTTATGAGTTGATACCTGCTATTTATTCAAGTGTTACTAATTCTTACTTAAGGACAATGAAGGGTTAATAGCACTCACTTTAAACTCAAGCCCTAAATATCACAACCATGGTAGGGTCTCTGTGTATGAAAATTCCAACCATGTACATGTATGGTCTGTAAAACTTGTTTTATAGTAAAAGGAGACCAAAGGTAAGTTTGCTCAACAAAGGAAGCTATGCTAATTGGTATTTTACAATATGTTGGACTTTTGCTTATTTATGTGCTACCTCCCTGCCAATAGATGGCAGGTCATGGCCCTCATTCAATAAAAATTGTGGGGAGATTACCACTGAGGAGGTTTGAGTGTTGACCTTTCTCTAGGGGAATAAGAAGTGCTGTGCCAAAAAAAAATTCTTTCTCCCTTCTTCCAAGCATTCTATTGAGACATCACCTCTGCAGTGGGTTGAATAATTATTTTTGGCTAATATTTATTTAGTGCCATCAAGCATGCTGCTGTACATAAGAAGGAGATTACAAACCTATCTTCAGTTGTTTTCAATGTTTCTTTGGAAATCTATTTTGAGTGTGAATTCTTCAGTCTCTAAATCTGGTAATCATGGAGTCCGGATTCCCCAGAGTGCATGTAATGTTCCTCCTAAAAAGTGGTGAATTAATGCTTTCTGAACTTTGGGTGCCGTTTATTGTACTGTGCTGATAATTTACTAAATGACACCCTTGAGAACAAAAACACTGAGAGTCCCCTTGCAAAGTAGCTAACTTTCTCCCAGGGAGTAATTACGAATTGGAAGAAATGGATTAAGTAATATACATTATTGCTCATAATGCTGGCTTTTTTTTGTAAAAATAAAGTCAACTTTAAACAAGATAGATTGTACTGATTATATCTCATTTGATGTCTTATCTTCACTAAAATAATACAATTAAAGGTATTATAGAAATAAAACAATATATTTAATAAACAATTGATATTGTTGCAAATACCATATCCTTGTGTTAATATCTAGGCTTTTGAAAGTCACTTAACGTTCTCATTGGATATAGAGCCAGCATGGCAATGGGCCAGCAGAAAACATCTCCTAAGAAGCCTGTGATTAAAAAACTTGACAAGATTAACTCAAAAAACCTAACTGTTCAAAGATACAATGTCCTTATTCACTCTGTATAGCTTGATTTGATTTCCAACTTTTCTTTAAAAAACCCTCTACTTTCATATATATGCTTTTATAGAGGCAATTTGTATAAAACCAAATGTTATGGTCATGTATTTATTCCAAATATAATCTAGCAAATATATGCAAAAATAACTTTTTATTGAACAACTGTAAAATTCTCTTTATTGGTTGAATAAAGAAATCTCAATCCACCTTTTGTAATACACTGCTATCAGATTATGCTTCTCTATACTGAAGGCTGTCTTTGGAGAGTAAAAGCAGGAAAATGAAACCTGTTTCCAGGAACAAGTATACGTAAGCAGCCTCATGAAGTAAGGTCCATATTTCATTTTCTTCTGCCTGCCAGAATTTCTCCGAAACAGAGAACATTCAGTCATAAAGCAGAAGATGACAACTTTTCTCTTGCAGGGCACCAAGATGTACCCTGAAGGACAGAATGGGGCCATATCATAATTTATAGTGTATTACTTTGTCCTGTCTGTAAGCCTAACCCTCCAACCCTCCAAGACCACATTATTCTTCTTTCTGGAGAGACTGACCACCTTTGCCCCCCGCTTGTCCTGGAACAGATTATTGTCACTAAACGACAAGTAAATAAGGGAGGTTCATTTCTTTGCTTTGGAAAAAACTGAAGACATTTTAAACTCCCTAATGTAGAAGACATTTGGCCGTGTATTGTTTAGACCACTTACTGTCCTCTGCGGTCATGAATGGAATCCAAGAACTATGTGCACTGCCAAATCCATTGGAGGCAACCAACCGAAACATATACTCTGTGTACGGTTGGAGATCGCTCACTTCATAGCTTAACGATGCAGAAGGATTAGAAAATAACCTGTATGGGAAAGAAATGTCAATTAGGAAGTTTTCAACATTCAAAGAAATAAAAGCAAATAAATTTCTTACTACAAAAAAATTTTAGAAGATGTCAACATACATTTAAGTACTGTAATTTTCTGCCATCAAATGAGATCTCTTTTAAAATAAATGGCCTCTTATAAAATAAATGACTGAGAGTTTGTAATCTTGTGTTTCTATGAAATGTAAATGCTAGTAGTGTTGAGACTGACTGCCATGTTGATTTGTACAATAGGTGTTATAATTTATTAGTGACAGTTCAGACACTATTTCTTTTTTTAACTTTTAAAAGGTAACCTATATTTTTTGCAAATGAGAATCGACCTACTCTTCAAAAATGCTATGTCTATATTATGTAACCCAGCTGATAGATAAAATGGACAAAGTAGAATGCTCACTCTAGAAATTCATGGGTGGAGTCGCCAGACCTCATCTGGAGTTGGTATCTGGGAGAGCCAGGAGCATTATTACGAGCTGGTGTAGACCAGACAACCTGAAGACTGGTTGGAGTGGCAGATGAAAGCCTGGGAGGCAGCACGCCATCTGGAGCTGTCGAAAAACACAGATGAATTAGAGCAGAGAAAACTGTGGAGAACATATGCTGGATGGAATCGAAATGCTCCATATACTGGAAAAACTGTTCCTCAGGATCAACAACAATGTTAAACATGGTCCATTTAATTTAACATTTTCATTCCTGAACTCCTGTATTTCCTTATTGTTCATTTCAACACAATTACATTAGTATTTCAGTCTTAAAAGCCGGCCCCCAAACAGCAAGACAAATGAATATGCAGCACATTCCCACCTGTACTTCTGTTTATCTAATTGAAAACATGGAGGGAATTTAGTGAAGCAAATATTAAAGTACCTTTTTAATTTAACTCTTTGTTCAATAGACCAAGCAATTGAACACTGAAGCAGTCCAAATCTCATATTCTTCCCCCCCGATATCGTCCATTGCTGCCTTAAATCACACCACTACATATGAACACAATGGCTTTATTTTCTTTCTTTCTTTTTTTATTTTGAGGAAGGGAAGTTTGCTAAAATTGTATTTTCCTGGAATGATTAATAAACATAAGTGGCTGAATATAGCATATTCCAGCCTTAATGCTTATCCATGAAAATATAAAAATTAGACATTTTTCCCTATATGTGTTATACAGTTATCCCTTCTCAGTTATCGCTTCTCCTGCCCTTATTCAATTTTGCAAGTTAGAGCATACATACCACTTTTTCTAGTCTAGTTGAGTCTCCAGCCAATCTGTTCTGACTTCAACATACCTGCTTGGTACAATTTACCAGCGCAATCTGTTTGAATGGTTCTAGAAGCCCTAATAGGAATGTGTAAAACTAAAGCCTATTCTACTAAAAAAAATTGATAAGATGACACTGGTTATTTAATTAATTTTTTCAAACAGGTATACCTTAAATGAGCCTGTCACATCAGCATGTTCCAAATCAAATCAGTTTGTTCCAAAGCTATTCAGAAACCTGAAAGCAAATTCAGCAAAACTCTGTGCCTTTAGGAAAATGACCTAATGACTCCGAGCCTATATTTTCTGATCTTTAAAGTAGGTACAAATATTTTTCCTTTACAGAATTGTTGTGAAGTTCAGAGATCATATAAATAAAGCA
This sequence comes from Piliocolobus tephrosceles, assembly GCF_002776525.5. Taxonomy (NCBI): domain Eukaryota; kingdom Metazoa; phylum Chordata; class Mammalia; order Primates; family Cercopithecidae; genus Piliocolobus; species Piliocolobus tephrosceles. The sequence continues at coordinate 72,717,597 of NC_045434.1, forward strand.
CCTGATTTTAGATCCTGATGATTACTAGCTGCTAAATATTATAACTATTATTACATTGGACTGACCTGAACTTTCTTTAGCATAATTTAATTGCTAGTATAACATACTTTGTTGGGAACATTCTGATTATTCTAATATAGGTTCCTAATGACCACAAATTACCAGAGGCCATTGATGAAGAAGGAGAAGTGATCAAAATAATGAGAATAAATGAAATATCAGGGTCCACTTTCAACTTCATTTTATACATAACCTTGTGTAGTGTGTCAATTTTATGCACTCTCCAATTCAGAAGAAGCTGTCTGTGAACAATGAGGCTAATGAATGATCAGTGATGAGAATAGAAGAATTAGATTACATGTTTCATCAATCTGCTGTAATGGGTTTGAGTTCATTAATAATTCATTCATTTGTTCAATAAACATTTATTGAGGCTCCACTCTGTGCTAAGCAGTACTCTTCATGTGGAAGGAGAACAGCACTGAATAAAACAGACACGACTCCTGCCCCTAGGTAGCTTACATTCAAGTGGAGAGAGCAGGTGATGAACAAGTAAGTACTGTGTACACAGTGATATCAGGTGGCCATAAGTACTTTGTAGAAAAATAAAGCAGGATAAGGAAAGAGACGGTAAAAAGAATTGTGCAGTTTTAGTTATTAGGTAACAACTTCAATTCGATGGGAAGATTACAGGAAGAAAATGCAATTCAGTGATATTTGAACAGAGACCTCACTGACATGAGGGAGGCAGCCATCCAAATGTCTGGAGGAAGAGCAATCCAGCCAGAGAGAGCAGTACATTCAAAGGCAGTAAGGAGGAAAACATTCTGGTTGTGTTTAAGGAACAGTAGGAAGGTCAGCGTGGCTAACATGAACTAAGGAGGAGAGAGAAAGGAAAAGTCTTCACAGGAGTTGTAGTCTTCATAGGAGTCGTAGTCTTCACAGGAGTTGTAGGTCAGCATATATGTGATATTTAAAGGCTGAGATGGTGAAATAAACTAGAAGTGAGTGTTGATAGAATGAGTATAGAAGAGGTCTGAGAACTGAGCCCCGGAATTCACCAAAATGTTGAGGTCAGGAGGAAGCCTCTATAGAAAAGGATACTGAGAAGGAGTGGTCAGTGAGGTAGGAGAAAAACTGAGGTGTAGACTGGAAGCCAAGTAAAGAAAGAAGGCACATGAAAAAGGAAGGACATCACATGAAAAAGGAAGGACGTATCAGCTGTCTCAACTCGGCTGAGACTTTAAGGAACAAGAAGACTGGGAGTTAAAACTTTGCATTTGGCCAAGTGCAGGTGTTTGATAACTTTGCAAAGCACAGATGCAGTGCAGTGTTGGGCACAGCAGTCTGAACTAACGTTGTGAAGAGAATAAGGGAGTAAAGAGCAGATACATTGAGCTTAGACAACACTTAGAGGGAATTTATTCTAAAAGGGATTAGAAAATGGGGCAGCAGCTAGCAAAGCTCATGATATCAAATGAAGGTTTTCTAAAGACTGGAAGATGTTGCAGTATATAAGCATGTTTATTGGAAGAATCCAGCATAGACTAAGCGAAATGATACTGTAGAAGAAAGAAAGATTGCCAGAGCAAAGTCCTAGTGCAGGAAGAGAGACGTGAGTCAGTGCACATTTGAATCAACTGAGAGTCAGTGCACAATGGCTACCAAACAGAGCAGGGATAGTTCTCGCATTGTGCAAAAGTGAATGGACAGATGAAGATGTAAAGCAGTGAGTAGATTCAGTGATGAAATAATAGCAAAGATCTCCTTTGATGATACCCAGTTTCTCAGTGAGCAAAATAAAAGCAAAGGCTCAGTGACAAAGTGTGTGGATGAAATGGACGCTTGAAGAGAGAGGAAATGATATGAAATAATTCTCTCGATTAGTAAAAGTGTGGCATGACTAGAAAGTGCAATAAGATTGCTGCCCAGGGCCAGCTATCCACTTCTTAAGTTCACATTTTTGGTTTGAAGGACATTCATTGCTAAAGGCTTTTTAATTGATATTTTATCTATGAACACAAATAGTTTTAAACAATCATAATTTCTTATTTGATTTATATACTTTGATTTATAATAAGTGCACACATAGAAAAAAGAGCACTGTGAAAACACAGGCAAAAAGTAAAGTGCAAATTGCATACAATGTATCACATATAAAACCATGTCTCTTATTTGATTATTTTTGTCTAATTTTTCTACATCAAGGAGTATAATGTAATTGAAAATCCAAATTCTGAATTTCAAGTCATTAGCCCCCCAAAAAACAGTTTTTAATATGCACACAAAAATCCCTTATGTGTTAAAAAACTACATTGCCTTTCTATTAAGAAAGTAGGAAGAAGTGCCCCAAAGTAGGTTTCATAATAATAATAATAAAGTGTCATGAATTCTCTTCTGAGTAATAATAAAACAATATGCTCCATTAAATTGGTACACTTTGAATATATTAAACTGTGAAATATTTCCAAAAAGAATGGTCATCTTAAATTATTTATATATAACTATTCATTCTGTATGCTTCCAGTAACACTGAATTCTGGAAACCTTCCTTTCCCCTCTGTTTAACCCCTTTTATCCTAGATTTAATCCTTAGAGGCTCCTTAGCACCAAAGCAATAACTGGGAGCCAGCCATAATTCCGCTGCTGGTTTCTTAACAGAAGAGCCTTGTATCCATCAGCTTGATATATTGTCTCCAAGATGCTCTGTTGCTCAAAAAGCTTCTCTCAAGTTTAATATGACCCTCACGGGGCAAACACTCCAAGACAACCGCCTGAATCAACACATCTTGTCCAGTAAATACTAATTCTACACAAAGACTAGATAAAACAGCTACCCCAATCTATAAATTCAAAGGAAGTGGGTTTCTAATAAAATTTCAAATTTAACCTGCTTCAGAAGACCAAATTCATACAAAACATTAAGCAATAAATTAAATCACAGATTGGAATAATCAAGATGGTATAATCTCTTGAATGTATAATTTCATTACACTTTAAAATGATATACACCACTAGACTCTTATCTATATGTAAAATGAAAGAAAACAAAAAACCAAATAGACAATGACTGAGACATGTCCTAAACTCCTCTAAGAAAACAAAACAAAATAAAACAAACAAAAAAGCAAATATAAAATAATTTATTTACACATGTCTTAAACCTTTGCTCCCTACAGATTTATAAAACTCTGGGGGGTGAGCTCTCAAAGGCAAAAACAGAGGCTTTACAAATGTAGCTGGTGACTACCAAGTCTGTGGGGACAAGAAGAATATTTTAGGGAGAAAATGAATTCACTGTGCTTTCCATATGCACTAAATTGTTTCTCAGGACATCCCACCAACATGTTACTTTTGTGGTATGTTTTTTTTGGCCTGTGTGCGTGCATTTCAAAATAGTGAAATAAAATGCTATATTAAAATATCAAATAAGCCTGTAATATTTTGTATCAAACTTAATTCTATAATACAAGATATTGAATACCACTCTGCACAAGGTTCTTGTTAGAGGCAGGGAACGGGCAGAATAGGTAGAAGGAGGAATAAAATAATCTACTTTATGTTTAACAGATTAGATCTGACTCAAATAACTATATCACCAAAAAAAGAATACTCAGAACAGAAGAGGTATAAATGCTACGGGGGACTCAGAAGTAGAAACTCACTTCCAGGAGTGCACTGGGCCTTGTCTTTCAGAGATCCCTGGCTTGCGGAGGCAAGACCTTGGGGGTGCTATCAGTTGTTCATCCAGGTTAATGATGTTCTCAGCCTCATTCCAGGGCCTAGGGCTCCCACCAACTCTTTCTGTGCTCATTCCATTTAGATGTGGTGCTTCTTGCTGAATTCACTAAGAATCTGACTCTAGCCTACCCCGAATTACCCCCTCACTTCAGGGATTACATTTTTGGCATTCTCATTTAGGCTTCTCTGTTAACATTAGAGAAACAGTGGCCTTTTGCCTATATGCTGCATTGCTGAATAGCCTGGTGCATATTCAAAATCCTTGGATTACACATTTCTTCATCATTTTCTGAAATAGCTACTTATGAGCAAGGGTTTTAAATTCTACTTTCCAGAACGGAAAATTAAAGTTCAGACACATATATTGAGTCATTGAGTCATGAACAAATTGAAAACAGAAGGCAAGACTCGATTTCCAGTCACTAAACCATATGTCATTTAAAAAGATATTAATTATGAGGAATATGCAGATGTGCTAACAAATGGACAGTCAACCTTGAACACAAGGATGCACAAACAGAGCAGCATTAAACAGTAACAAGTAGGTTAAAATAGATTTCACATTCACAAAACAGTCTTTCATCAGAACGAACTTTTTGAAAGCATACTATGTACAAGGTTATTGAACATAATTATTTAGAATCCTCAGAATTACACTCCAAAATGGTAGGGTTTTCTCTTTGTAGGAGAGACGGAGAAGGTGAGGCTCAGAGAGAAGTTAAATATTTTATTTCAAATCACAGAACTGATATAACTGGCACACTAAGGATTCTAACATGGGCCGTTTTAAGTTCAAAGGCTGTGTGCTCTTAATTTTACATCATGAAACAGCCTGCTATAGTAAATGATTTATAATATAGACTAACTATTAAATGTATTAAATCAATATAAAAGCAAACCATTTACATTATAAATAAATAAGTTTCAATAAATGTTGGATTTATTTTCTGTCCAGGTCATATTCTTAAACAGTACCTCCCCGGTCTTATTTCTTTATCATAGCAGGGATTCCCATCATTTCACAAGGTACCACACATAGAACTACTAGCATGAATTTGGCACATCTCCAGAATTAGTCAACATCCACAGAAATTCAATGAAATGTAAAATGGAGAGGTCTTCATGTTAGTGAGAGAAAAAGTATATTTTAAAAGTTGTTTTTTTGTAGGTATGTCATGGATCTGATATTTGACCATAGAATATTAAAAAATAAAACAACAGAATCTTAAAATCAAAAGGCAGAAAGCTTAAAAGTCACCAACTTTATCCTCTCACCAAATAAGGAATCCTTGCCTAGAACATCCCAGAAAGTGACCCCAGGCCTCTGCTTGTTCCTTACCAGTGACATGGAAATAGTCGCTTTGCAAATTGTCCCATCACATTATTGAATAGTCTTTATCGTTGGAAAGTTCTTTCTGATGTAGAACAAAGAATTCTATCGGTTCTACAAAACTTAGGGCAAATATAACCTTTTGTTCACATTGAGACCTTCTGAGTGAAATGGGGCACTCGAAGTGATTAATAGGAGCCAACTGAGTTGCATCAGGCATAAACTGGGACTATTTTGGGCAAAAGGTGCATATGGTTGGTCATGCTAACAGCACTGAACTCCTTAGGACCTTACCTCTAATCTCTAATACCTGGACTAGAACCTCAGGTATTTTTAAGCATTTGTCCTCCTCTCCGCTAAATTTCCCCATTTCAGTTTAAACATCCCTGTTCTCTCCAACTAGTTTCCATGTAGTATGTTTTCTCAACCATTTTCTACCCTTGTTAACTGATTTGGATGTGTTCCAGTTTGAGAATGTCTTTTGAACTTACACTCCTTGTGTATTGTGACCACAGCCTGCCACAGGAAGACACTGACTTTCTTTTCTTCAAGTGATGCTGCTGAAACTTCACTGAATATCTTAATTTTGGCCTGCTTAATACCGGAGTTCATCAAGTTCATTTGTATCAGCTATGTAGCTGACTCAAAATGGTCATATAGATAGCTAAAGATACTAGATTAATTATTTTCTAATGTATACATAGTCTTAAAGGGGATATTAAAGGAGCAGAGTAATTAAAGACATGCCATAATGCCCAACACAGTGCTTTATCTGTGAAAGAGCCTATAAAAACTGGATGAATGGATGATCAATGGTTAGAAAAATGGATGAGTTGATGGGGGAAAGATCTGCAGAAAAAAACTATTTCTCTAATTAACCTAACAATTGTTAGGATCGAGAACATATTTTCTATTTACAAATAAATTACAATAAAACGTGAAAAATATTTTTAAAATAAATGAGATTAATTGCTTGGAGGTATTATCAAACTAAATCTGAAATACTACTTTAGAGTACATTCATTTGATCATTCATTTCTCTCAATGTTCTTATTTCACAGATATAAAAACTGAGGTTAGAAAAGGCTAGTCAATATGTCTCAACGAATGGTAGATAGAAACCTGTGGTTTCATATACGTCCCTTTTGTTTTCACGACCATCGTTCATCTCCCAAAACCTCCCTGAATTTTAAATTTAAGTCTAATTATTGCTTTGTCCCATGATAAACCAAGGTAATAGTAACATAAACCATTTGAGAACAGATAATGCTTTTTATTTATCTTTGTAAACTTCAGAGCGCTTAACAAATTTTTAGAGTTTAGTATTGGTCATTAAATACTTGTTAAACAAATGATAAAATTTAGTTCTTGGAGAACTAAAGAGAGCTCTTTTAAAAGTACTATCAAGTACTATCTGCATTTTCCTAACTACAACTATGTTTATGATATAAACTTTAAAGATTATAAAACAAATGAAGAAAACAATCATTCATAATTACACTACCCAGAGTTAGCCACTGTTAAATTATTATAGATAATCTTTCCTATCTTTTATTCTATACAAATAGATGTGCACATAATTAAGAAAAACATTAAGATGAATACTTACATATTATTTAGTAAACTTTATTTGCTTTACCATATATGCCAGTAAGTATTTTTGGTAGCATGACTTTTTAAATAATTGCATGTACTATTTTTATAGATGCAGAGCATTCACTTAACAAAGATGACATTGATGGATACAGAATGATGCATCTTTAGGGATACTTTTTAGAGTTATTGGGTAAACATGAATGAATGCTCTACCATTTCAGATATTAGTTGACTAATTGTTTTCCAGAAAGTTGAATTTATACTACCATCACTAAGGTATGAGTGGTCCGTTTCCCAGTATCCTCATCAAAATGAGTATTTTATGTAACGCCTATATATATATACACACACACATATATACATGTATATATAATACAAGTATATAATTAAATATATTATATATCTACATGTCATATAATTTGTATATAGTATAATTACATATGATGGATATAAAGTTTGTGTGTGTGTATATATATATATATATATTATAATTCATTAAGTCAGCAGTTATTTAAAAAACCATCTATTGTATGCCTAGCACTATTCCATAACCTGGGAATATTTACTCATTTATTACTTTGATCAAAGTATCTTCTTAAGTATCACTAAGTCATTTAATGTGTCCCAAAAAACATGTTGCTGGGTGATACTGTAATGACTAGAGAGACATAGTAGTTGTACATTTTTATGTAATGGCAAAAAAAAAAAAAAAAGGACATAACATTTTGGGGTCAGCATCACAAGCATTAATATCTTATAGACAATCTAGCTCAGTTTACAACTATTTAGTTGCTAACATCGTCCAAATGATTACTTTATGATTCTCTTCATGCCATAGTAAAGATGGTAGGCATGATAGGAATTAAATGTTTTGAGAACCTTATTTGTTCATGGTTCATTTTAAGTTACTTGAAGATAAGCACCATACATTAAGATTTATTGTTTCTCTCTGAAATTTTCTTCCCCATCCTTGATGACTTCATAATTGGGATCGCTCTAGATATGTTATTTGTAATAATAATATTTATGAAATAACAAAGTCTGATCCTATAATATTTCATAACCATTTAAAAAATTCACAAGGTTTAGAAAAAGTGTGTTCTGCTTATACCCAATACACAGCTTAAATTACCCAGCCATCTTAGTTTTAATTACTTGAGAAATTTTTTTTCTTAATTTTTTATTTTTTTTAATTTTGTGGCATATAGAAGGTATATTTATGGGGCACATGAGATGTTTTGATGCAGGCATGCAATGTGAAACAAGCACCTTATGGAGAATGGGGCATCCATCCCCTCAGGCATTTATCCTTTGAGTTACAAACAATTTAATTACATTTTTAAAGTTATTTAAAACTATACAGTTAAGTTATTATTGCCTACAGGCACCCTATTGTGTTATCAAATAGTAGGTCTTATTCATTCATTCTATTTTTTTAACCCATTAAGCATCCCCTCCTTTCCCCAAACCTCCACTATTCTTCCCAGCCTCTGGTAACCATCCTTCTACTCTCTAAATCCAAGAGTTCAATTGCTTTGATTTTTAAATCTCACAGGTAAGTGAGAACATGCAACATTTGTCTTTCTGTACCAGGCTTATTTCACCTAATGTAATAATCTCCAGTTCCATCAGTTGTTGCAAATGACTGGATCTCATTCTTTTTATGGCTGAATAGTACTCCATTGTATATATGTACCACATTTTGTTCATCCATCTGATGATGGATACTTAGGTTGCTTCCAAATCTTAGCTATTGTAAACAATGCTGAAACAAACATAGGAATGAAGGTATTGCTTCAATATACTGATTTTCTTTCTTTTGGGTATATACCCTGTAATGGGATTGCTGAGTCATATGGTAGCTCAATTTTTAGTTTTTTGAGGAACCTCCATATGGTTCTCCATAGTGATTGTACTAATTTACATTCCTACCAGCAGGGTACAAGGGTTCCCTTCTCCACATCCTTACCAGCTTTTGTTATTTATTGCCTGTTTTTTGGACATAAGCCATTTTAACTGGGGTGAGATGAAACCTCATTATAGCTTTGATTTGCATTTCTCTGATAATCGATGATGCTGAGCACCTTTTCATATGACTGCCATTTGTATGTCTTCTTTTGAAAAATGTCTATTCAAATATTTTGCCTATTTTTTGGATTATTAGGTTTTTTCCTATAGAGTTGTTTGAGCTCCTTATATATTCTGATGATTAATCGCTTGTCAGAGGGATAGTTTGCAAATATTTTCTTCCATTCTGTGGGGTGCTCCTTCACTTCATTGATTGCATCCTTTGCTGTACAGAAGATTTTTAACTTATGTGACCTCATTTGCCCATGTTTACATTGGTTGTCTGTGCTTGTGGGATATTGCTCAAGAAATCTTTGCCCAGACCTATGTCCTGTAGATTTTCCCCAATGTTTTCTTGCAGTAGCTTGATAGTTTGAAGTCTTTGACGTAAGTTTTTAATCCATTTTGATTCTATTTTTGCATATGGTGAGAGATAAGGGTTTAATTTTATTCTTTTTAAAACATATATATTTTTAAGAATTTTTGTGGGTACGTAGTACATGAAGTACATTCGATGTTTTCATACAAACATGCAATGTGAAACAGTCACATGATGGAGAATGGGGTATCCATCCCCTCAAGCATTTATCCTTTGAGTTACAAACAATTCAATTACTTTTTTAAAAACTTTTATTTTAGGTTCAGGAGTACATGTGCAGGTTTGTTACATAGGTAAACTCAAGTCATGGGGGTTTGGTGTACAGATTATTTCATCACCCAGGTAATAAGCTTAGTACTCAATGGTTATTTTTTCTGCTCCTCTCTGTCTTCTAACCCTTCCCCTTCAGCCTCAAGTAGGTCCTGTGTCTGTTTTTCCCTTCTCTGTGTTCATGAGTTCTCATGTAGCTCCCACCTTTTGAATGCATCTGCATTTTTCTCATTTGGCCTTGCAGCCATACTATCAATGATGTGAGTATTGCATGCCTCCTACAGTTCTTTGGGATTGTGCTAAGTGCCAGGCTGGGATTGAAACATGAGAATTTTGATTTAAAACCTCATCCTCTTTCCTGTTTACTACATAATCTCCAAGCTATAAATATGCAAATATAGAAAGATTAAACATTTGTGATAAAACTGTGCTGTCATTTTTATATTCCCTGAAAACCAGATCTACCCATCCTCCTTTCCTCCCTTGCCAGGCATTGTGCCAGGTGATGGGTGCATAATGAAGAACAAACTAGCCAGAGTCGCACCATTATGGGCACGAGAATATTGTCAAGTGGAGCAAGACTGGTATCAAACAAATAGAAAACAATATGTAGTTAAAATATTCACAAAGTGCTACGAAGGAGAAGAGTGTACTATAAGTGGTATCATTAAAGGGGGCTGACTTAATTTTGGTTGAAAGAAAAAAGTCTTCCTAAGGAAGTGGTATTTAAGTTTGGACCTGTTAAATGACAAAGATTTTGCTGCCCTATTATGGGCCGGAAGCTCTATGGTGATCTCAGTCTTTAAGGAATTAAAAGCAGGGCAGCAAGGGTGGGAGGCACTGGTCTTATAGTCCAGATAAGGAGTCTGAAATGTGTATTAAGGAGATGAGGAATCACTGATTCCATCAATATTTTAAGCAAAGAAACTACAATTGTTGCTTAGTTTGAAAATACTGAGGCATAGATGATGGTGGCAACTCTCTGGTAAATGGACTGGACTGGATACTGAAAAGGAATGAATGGATGATCATCTTATTGATATACCTTGATTGGAGTTTTTTTTTTTTTTTTTTTTTTTCCATAAAAGTTGAGTGCAGAATATGAAAAACAATCCAATTACTAAGTACTTCTGGCTACTTGATTTCATTACTCTCACTTCTGAGAGCTCATTCTTACATGGATCAATAAAGAATCTGCATTCATGTCATTAAAATACCAGAAAGAGATGGGGAAAACTATAGATACCCTTTATAATTTATTAACTTGCCTAATTACCAAAATATTTTTAAAAACATTTAGAACAAAATGCAAGAAAACAAAGCTGAATAATGAAGGAAAAAGATCAGTGAATTGTACCACAAAACCTCTGCTAAGGTAAGCCATTGTCAAGCAACAGACTTTTTTTTCTTTTCCAGAGACAGAGTCTCACTCTGTCACCCAGGCTGGAGTGCAGTGGCGCAATTTCTGCTCACTGCAACCTCTGCCTCAGCCTCCTGAGTAGCAACAGACTTCTTTTTCTGAGATTCACAGGAGCCAAAAGGCAAAACAGAAGAGAAATGTCATGAGTTACCAATCAATACATTTTCTTAAAAAGTTATTTTTTGTTGCTTTTCCAAGAAGTTTTCATTTTATGGGAATGAATTTGGTCTAAAATGGACTCTTCTTCTTTAATAAAACAATTTGCATTTGTGTAAAACAAGAAAATCACAGTAAATCCATTAACTTTTCTGATTTTTAAAAATAACTACATACAATAATCCCACCATATAAAGAACATACAATTTTGTACTTAAAACTAACAGCCAACTTTAACAACATGGACATAGTTGTCTTACATCATTATTTATAACCACATTTAAATTTACTGTCCTCGCTTTTTTTAAGAGCCACCCCTTCTCCCCCTAGAAGGTGAAACCAAGCTCTAACTACCTTGATCTAGTCAATATCTCCTTAGGGAATTCCTAAGTAGCCAGCCGGAACCTGCAGTAAGGGCAGTTATGAACATCACCACAATGGTGGCCAGGGACTTCAGTTCCATCGGGGAATGCACTCCACCTGCTCCAAAAGCCTGTTTTGCACAGGACCTAAGGTTACGTCTGGTAGCTAGAAAGAACTCAGCAACTGCTTTGGATGAATGAAATTTGAACAAAGTTCAAAGTTTTGGTATAGAGTCTTTATACTAATTGAGTTGTTTATTAAACAACTTAACTTTAATGAATGACTTTGGTTAATTGCCTCTTGAACAATGCTAACATCTTGACATTCATTTGTAAACATAAGCACACTACAATGTCAGAGTTAATGCTGGGGAGGTATTGTACACCAGGCAATGGACTAAATGCTTTGTATGTATCATAACACTGAATCCTCCTAATAGTCCTAGGTGTGAAGTAGGTGGGTCACGGAATCTGAAACTTCATAAGATAAATGATTTGCACAAGACCACACAGGTAATAAGGGGATTGTGCTGCTGTTTCAGTCCAACAACTGTCTTCAAAGTTCAAGTTCCTGTTATTTTAAACAATGTTGTTTAAAATGAGCCAAACCAGACCTTTGCCCTTCCTCACAGCCATAAAAGGTAGCTAGCCTCCTTTCCCTACCTCATCCCCATCCAATACACAGGAACCTAAAAAACTAACTTGGAGAGTGGATGCTGTTTTGAAGAATGGTAAAAAATCTAACAGTTCAGAGTTTTGAAAGAAAGCAAGATATTTTTGAGGTTTTAAACAAATGTATTGTTTAAATTTTGAGGAGCAATTTTTGCAGTAGAGGTTTGAAGAAATCGTCTCTGACTTTCTCAGTCTGTTACTATCTCTTTCTCTCTGTTTAGTAATTTTTTTCTCTTTTATGTGTCAGGGCACCCTTGGCTCTGAGAAAGGAGTCTAGAGAAAAATAGAGAAACAAGATATATAACAAGAGCTATAGGTTTTACACATCCAACCTAAATAAATGATATTTCTTAAGGTTGTCACTAGTGTAGTAGAAGAGTATTTAGGTCAAACTCTGACTAGGAAAGAAACATGTGCAAAAATTAAAAAAAAATTCAAAGTCATCATTTCTTATATTAGTGACAAAATAAAATATTTTAAAGTACATTAGCAAATAAAACCTGAAGGCGGTTTATCCATTTATCTTGGTCTTTCACAAACATATTTAGGATTATTGTTCTGAAGGAACTGAAAACTTTTCCAACATTTCACGGAGAAATGGTAAGAATACATCAGTCAAATTGGTGCAAATATTTGTCAAAAATTATATAAAACCCAGTGGGCAGATTTCACCTAGCTGCAGTAATTATTCTTCATGAAATAAAAAATGGTTCCCGTGTTCACTAAGAATGCTTTAATTAGAATGGAAAAGAAGCAAGGATATCCCCAGTTACACTATATAATAGGAGTAATATAGAAAAGGGGGCAGAGGTGGGTCAAGGGCACCAGAATAAAAAGACACCACTGAATACTAATTGCTATTGACCATTTTGAGAAATAAAAGATTCCACTTCACATTAGCATCCATAGGACCAAGGTAACACACCTCCACCTCCACCTCTCTTTGTGGTTTAAGATTAAAGAGTTGCTTAAAATTGCTCTGCAAGACAATTTCAGTGAATTTGTTAACCAAGAAACATGAGACAGACTGAAGTCATCCTCTGTTAATTTTGAAATACCCCAAAGCTATGAATGATGTAGCTCACTGTGCTCGGAGAAAAACAGCGATTTTGAATTTCATTAGATACATTATTTGTTCAACTAGACTGTGGAACTGTCACTTTGTCTGACTAATTAGAAGCCCTGAAGTTGGTGGTCAAAATGCCCAGAAGAATTTTTTTTTTTGTTATGTCTCAAACCGTCAACCATATTTTTTTCCTTTTCCTCACAGAGACTTCCTACATTTAGACACTCTAGTTAAGCCTTTGCTTTGGACATTTAAATTTCTCTTAGTATTCCTAAGAGTATTTCTTAGCTTTCCTATTATTTTGAATACCATCATATTCATCCAATTAGTTTCCAGGCAGCATAGATTAAATTCTTTTTTCTTGGGTACCTGATTGCTTGAGCCCTTTGTTTAAAGCATATCTTCAATTGGAAAAATAATTTAAAATATAGACAACAACAATACTGTTCAATTAATTGTATTTTATTTTTGATACTAATATTGCTCACTGACTTCATTTAAAATAATTCACTGAAAAATTTAGCCTTTGTGAAATTAAAAATTGATACGCTTAGCAAGGTTAATAATAAGTAAATTCAAGTTCAAGTCAAAGCCATTCTTTTCAGGAAGAGTGCATTAAATTGTCCCTTGTTGAATGTATCTAACAAGAAAAACAGCAAAATAAATTACTGAGGGGGTGGGTACAGTGGCTCACAACTATAATTCCAGTATTTTGGGAGGCTGAGGTGGGCACATTGCTTGAGCCCAGGAGTTTGAGACCAACCTGAGTAGCATAGTGAAACCCTATCTCTACAAAAAAATACAAAAATTAGCGGTGTGTGGTGGTGCATGCCTGTACTGTCAGCTACTCAGGATGCTGAGGTGGGAGAATTGCTTGAGCCCAGGAGATCGAGGCTGCAGTGAGCCGTGACTGTGCCACTACACTCTAGCCTGGGTGTCAAAGTGAGAACCTCTCTCAAAAACAAAACAAAAAATGACTGAGGTCGTGTAGAAAATAAACCATTATATTTTAGAGTTGGACTCTGCCTCTGTGATGCCATTGAATCCAATATTCTACGATACAATCAAGTACCAAGAAATTAAGTGACCTTTGAATAGTGGAGAAAATTTTAGTCATTCAATGATTGAAGAATCAGAGCAGATTGGTTATAAAAGTCATTGTAACAATGGGAATGGATATAATATTCGAGTTTATTAATTAAATTACCCAAATAATAACTAGATCTAGCATTAAAATACTTAAATTAAATGTGGGGCGTCTGCTATGGTCTATCTATGTCAATCCTATAATTCTTATGTTGAAATTCTTACCACCAAGGAGATAATATTAGGAGATGGAGTCCTGGGAGGTGATCAGGTTATGAGATTGTAGCCCTCATGAATGGGGTTAGTGCCCCTTAGGGAGATTTCTCACCCCTTCTGCCATGTGAAGTTAGAGTAAAGAAAATGACGGTCTATGAGGAAGAGCCTTCACTAGACACTGAATCTGTCAGCACCTTGATCTTGGACTTCCCAGTTCCAGAACTGTGTGAAATACGTTTCTGTTGCTTGTAAGGCACCTAGTCTGTAGTATTTTGTTGCAGCAGCCCAAATGGACAAGACAGCATCCCTTACCTCAACAGATCATTAATTTCACATTCTCTGTTAGTAAAAATAAAACAATAGTCATCAGCAGAATTTAAACTGCTAAAAGACTTCTAAAAACTGATTTCACCTCATAAGTAGTAGAGTTAGAATCAAAATTTGAGAATAAAAATTATGATGTTCATTTTTACCACAATGATCAATAATTATATGAAGAAAATTTGTAATCAGGCTATCAGTGATAGTTATTTGTTTCTAGTAATTTAGTCACAAAATTATTATCCAGTATAGCATTGGCATCAGAAAGCATATGGGATTAATGTCAAGGAATTTTGTCACTTTTAGGTTTATGAACCTAGGGGGATTTAGAAGTCTAAAACAAATGTATTCATATTAATAACGCTTTTTTTATTTTTATATTCCATAAATTGGAATACTTATTTGTGAAAAATAATATGGTAATCAATACATAGCTTTGCCTAGAAGAAGAAAGCATGGATCACCCCCCCATTCCCAAGAATTTTCAATTGGTTATTTAACAAACGATTATTGGACATATTGCATAGACATGATAGGGTCCTTCTCCTTAAAATTTTAATTCTAATGCTTCCTATACTTCAGGAATCAGCAGCCATTAAATAGTGGAGTTCTAATTTGCCACTGTCCAATCTTCTCACATAGGGAAGGACAACACTGTTCAATGTAACAACTACTATGTGTACTGCATCACGTTGTATATATTGCAGGCATCATCATAATTAAGTTCTCAGTGTCAATCCTATGAGATAGTGCTTATTATTTACTACCATTTACAGATGAACAGAGTAAAGCAGAGTCTGATTGTATAACTTGCCGAAGCTCATACAGCTAGTAGGAGGGGAGAAATTAAGATTTGAACCAAGTCCTACTGATCTTAGAATTCACGCTCTTTATCAGCACAACAACATGTGAGTGTAGTGTGTAGTGTGTATTTGTGTAGGTGTTACAGATAAACAGAGGAGAGATAGGATGTGGCATTTTCATATATATTATTTTTATTCTGCATAGTATTTTCCCTCTCAAGCAACCTATAATTTCATATTTACTCAGGAAGTAAGACTTTGTAAATGTTATTTTCTAGGAAAGTAAGCATTGATAAAAAGCTGTAAGTTAACTTTAGATTATCAAGACTATTTCACTGACCATAAAACGTAACAACATAAGAAATTTAGGTTTAATTTTTTCTGAGACAGTCTCTCAAATACATTTAAAGATTTCAGAGTAGCCTGAATCCATTCACTAGTTTTACAATGGAACTGTATCTGGCCATGTCACTGTCAGGCATAGTAACAGCAATTACTGTATGTTTTATTAAAAGCCTATTTTTGTCTCTCTCTCTCTCTCTCTCTCTTAACTAAAACCCTAATTTAGTTGTTGTTCCCTTAGGTACAAAGTACACAGTTCATAATTCATTTGATATAAAATGTCAGTTTAGATTCTTGCCCTTCTTTGATAAATGAGAAAAAAACATGTACGTTTCAATTTCTTCAATGCCAGAACTACCAGAAACAACCCCCTGTTGTGTTTCTCAAAGACTTTTGTGTTAAATTAAACATCAAGATTCAGAAACTGTGGGGAAGGATATTTCCAAGACAGAGAGAACAAATACATGAGACAGAGGGAGACAGCTAATGCTTTTCCTGCTAGTCAAGTGATATCTCCCAAAGAGCATCTTTGATCCTCAAATTAGTCCTCACTTATAATTTAATACACCACAACCAGTCTGCCGTTTCCTTACACTTAGTTTTAGAGACAGCTGTTGTAATCATCAAGGAAGATAAAAATTTAGATGTTTACAGGTTAATTTTCAACCTAATAGTGATAGCTTATGTATGTTTTGTATTTATATATCATGCTTTATGTCCTTTAAACAAAGAATGAGCAGCTACCTAATGTGCCAGCTGATCTCAGGGCACACACATTCTTTATTCCTTGTCTAAACCCATTGAGGAAAGTTCTGTAATTATGAAACCCCTTCCCAGATGAGCAAAATGAGGCTTAGAGAGGAGATAAGTTTCTCAAGGTCACACAATCAGGAAATGAAAATGCTGGGGATGGCAAGTGGTGAATAAGTTGAATTGTGATATTTTGATAAACCCAGTTCTTTACAAATGCACAGTCTAAGACATATGCTTACTTGATTTATAGCATCAACCATGGGAATAAGATTTAAGCTTTTTCCTGTGGTCATGCTCTCACCTTCAGGTTTTGATGAGGAAATTATTCCTGTTTTCTTATGGCCCAGAGGTCACACATGGTCATTTTGTGGCCATTCCAGTGAACAATTTTCCAACATACTCACACTGTTCACATGGCTTATTTCTAGAATATTCCACTCGTGAATAAGTGTCTTCACCTGACTCATTTTTTCAACTGTTCACAGAAAATTGTATTAGTGCAGAAAGAAAAAGATTCTTTCTTTCATTAACTTTTACAAATATAAGTTTTCTTGCTCTCTTTTAAGGAAGTTTGTTAATTTTTCAAAATTAATACTATTAGATTAATTAAATCTCTTCACAATAGTGCAAACTGTGTACAATCAGAAGATCACGCTATTCATTTTTTTTGAGATGTAGAAGTCATTATCACAAAGAATTCAACTTTAACGTAAGTCCAAAGAAAGGACAACTTAGTAATGAAAAATAATGACACCACTATTACACACTAATGTTTTGAGTAAATGCATTTGAACAAGTTCTAATGACATTTTCTATGCTGCACCTATAAAAAGGCTTCTACAAGAGCAAATCAAATCGGAAAATCTAAATTTTTGATCACAAACCAAAGAACTGTGATATAATATACAAATAAAGAAATGTACATTATAACTCACAAGTCATTTGAGAGCTAAAAGAGCAGAAAAAGAAATAATATTTTCACAAAAATTATAAATATTTTCTCCTAAATAGATAAATATGAAGACTATTTTAACATTATCTTCTTTTAATTAAAATTTATAATAGAAGTTCATGCATAAATATGAAAGAAGTTGGGCAAAATAGTTGGTGGGCAAGTTAAGTACTCATATCCATACTAGCAAAGGATGGGTCTAACTTGTTGGTTTCTTTGCCTTCTCCACACAGGGCACATACAACATAATATTACTTCTGCTTAATGCTTTTTTTGTAAGGCTGTAAACATGTTTTACCTACATTTTTTTTCTCTTATGACATTATAAACTTTAGAGCATGGGTTATATAGTCATTGAGGACAGTTCTCCAGGTCATCTGCAACAGGATTTAAAAACCTACTAGTTCAACCAACAATACTCTTAAAATTATATTTGACACTACTATAGAGTCAAGTCACCTCTTCAGACCTGCACTGATTAGTGGGGCCTCAAAATCTGTGTCGCTTCTGCCAAAAGAGCATATGAACAGTCAGTAGAAGAAATAAACAATAGAGTATGGTGGCTCAGAACTAGGCTTCTATAGTCAGTCTCTAGATTTAAATACAGTCTCTGCCTTTTACTAGTAACATGACCTTTACTAGTTGCAAGCCAATATTGTTTCTTCAACTTCCTCATGTATAAATAGGGATAATAATAGCACTTTCCTTACAGGGTTTGTGAGGAGAATAAAATGAGTTAATATATGCAAAACCACACCTGCACATAGTATTAATAAATGCTATCTTGGTATGAGTGATCACAACATCAAAAATCTTTTTTTGGCAAATAAAAAGTTACATGATCTTAATTTTTCTCTAGGTAATGGACAGTATATCAACCTACTCTGGAGTTGTGTTTGTGAACCCCTAGAAGGAAAAATCTTGGCTATGAGGTCCAATAGACAGCAAACCCTAGAATCCAGGATGAAGATGTAACTGACTTGAGGAAACATTTTTCAAAACCCTAGAGATGTAGCCACTAGAGGCTCATTAAAGAAAATTCCCCAGAGGGGAAAGATTCAGGTTTTAGTTATATAGAGTTTCTTATAACAGATGTTCTGTGAAGAAATTGAAGAGCAGAGGAAATTTAGCTGACAGTGTCTTCACAGCAGGGCTGATTAGTGTTCCCCAGTGCATAAAACATCATGCCTGTTGCTTTCTGGTGCCACAGGCAGGACTCAACATCTGGAACTGGTTGTCTTTGGTATCTGTTCCTGGCCCATTCAGGAAAACTGTGAGCAACATGATGGCTTTCTTACATTGGAAAGACCTCTGGCCTTAAGAATGGAACTTATATATTCAAAGACCAGCTGAGCATGCAGGCCTGTTATACCTATTTTCCCCTCAGTATGTGTCTCAATTATAAAATGTGTCTTATAGACAAGATCATATACTTTTTGCTTGGACAGTATTTTAAAGATGGCCTAGCTCAGTGGTCTTCAAACTTGTGAAGGCACCCAGTGGCCTTGGAGTTGGTAATGGAATCCCGTTAAAACACAGATTGCTTGGACCCACCCTCAAAATTTCTGGTTAAGTAGGTTGAGAGTAGGGTTTGAGAAGCTGCATTTCAAGCAAATTCCCAGGAATGTTGACGTTCCTTATCTGGGATCACAGTACGGATACTGCTGATCTATTTCACATCTGCCATTTTAGAGATAAGAGACCAACATCAAAGTCAGGTAAAGTTACTTAAGTCAGACCAAACAACTAATTAGCACAAGAGTTATTACTAGAACTCAGGGCTCTGAGACCTGAAAATAGTGGAGAAACAGTTCAGAAGATTGTCAAAAAAAGTGACTCTGAGGAGACCCTTCAGAACGGGACCAGCCATTTCACGGTTTTAGAAAATATTATCTCATTTCACATTCAGCTTACTTCCTGAGGTTTCCTAATTTGAGAGGCCAAGAAAAAGCTAAACACATATGTTAGGTTGAGCATTTGGCATGATTTTCAGGAAGTGAAGAGACTTCTCTAAATGTTTTCTACTTGTTTTCCTTTCTCTCAAGCATTATGGCAAATGCTTTTGTTTTCAGTGGCAGAAAACACAACACATAGAGGCTTAAGCAAGGAGAGGGATAATGGGTTACTGTAATCAAAGAAAAAAAAAAAAACTCAAGGGAAAGAGCTGGGTTTTTTCAGTGCTAGATTCAAAGGTTCACATGATGTCACCAGAATCTAGTCTACCTCCTCTCACATCCACTCTGCTTTTTTCCTTGCTGGCTAAATTTCTCAGATTCTGAGGGGCAACACGGCTGGCAGCAGATTGAGTTGAATCCCATATTCAAATACAGGGCAAGAGACATGCCTCTGTTGACTGTACTGGCTTACTGCAGTTAAGTGGCTTTGATTGGAATGCCTGTCACTCCTGAAAAAAATCACTGTGGTCAGGAGAATACAATGTCTTCATTGGTCAGACCTGGTGATGCAGTCAACTTCACACACAGCGCATGT
This sequence comes from Piliocolobus tephrosceles, assembly GCF_002776525.5. Classification (NCBI taxonomy): domain Eukaryota; kingdom Metazoa; phylum Chordata; class Mammalia; order Primates; family Cercopithecidae; genus Piliocolobus; species Piliocolobus tephrosceles. Next base: position 72,737,619 of record NC_045434.1, read on the forward strand.
TTTGAGCTTAAAAGAGCCCAGGGTGCTGAAAGGGAAATTGGAGCCCTGTCATCAAAAGAAAGGGTTAAGGTATGCTGGGTGGAAAAATAACACCAGGCCACTAGCACTCCACAAGACCATGATAGTAATCATTACTAATATCCTATTATCTGCCTGAGCCAAGGTAAATGGTGAGAGGGATAGAAAAAGAGAAAAAGAGGGAGATCAGCCATGACTCCTCTGTCTACTTGCATTTACCCATTCTTTTTTTTTTTTTCATTTTATTTCTTCTTTTTTCAATTTAAATAGAGATGGGGTTTCACTATGTTGCCCAGACTGGTCTCAAGCGGTTCTCCCACTTCGGCCTCCCAAAGTGCTGGGATTACAAGTGTGAGACACCGCACCCAGTCCATTCATTTCGTCTTCCCCATGAATTTATACTCTGGTAGATAAGACATGATACATGCATATGAAACATTTAAATAAAAATGAAAGATAGTATACATTCGAAAATGGTCATCAAAGTGTAAGAGGGATTAATCTAATAAAGTGTGTATTAGATACCCTTATGTTTCTAGTTTCATTTGTCCCAATTAATTAATAATCGTGAAAATCATAGTGGTTTTAAGTGAATTTACCTACTGTTGTCAAAATCTATTCTTCCTTAAGTCTTTAAGTTTTCTTTTAGACTCTGGGTGGTCTACATGCCTTTAGAGAGATACAAAAAGGGATTCTCTTGATGCTACTGATGAGGTTGGAAATATGGTCTCTATGTATCTAAGACATGTTAAGAATTTTCTCACTTTTGTGAGTATTTAATATAGGCAGCTAAATGTTCAAAGAATTTTATGCAAGTCAGGCATACAGTCTGTCTATGAAAAAAATAAGGAACAAGAGACTATTTTTAAGAAATAAAGCAAAAATTTCTTTAGGGCACTATAAGAACTCAAATAAAACTTCAAGTTGCTTTTAGACTGCAGTGTCAGTCAGACAGACATGATTTTTTTAAGCTTTAAGTTATGGATAAACCTTTCTTCCAAGAAAAAAAAAAAAAGAAAATGAATTGTACTTTTTCTTTTTAAAAATGAGAGTTAGAAAATATCAATGGAACTTAAAGGAACAATATTTCCCACCCCTCTCCCCTGGTAAAAAAGAAAAAGATGTGATTTTAATTTTTTTTTTAAGCTCTCTCTCTTGCCCCAGGATGCTTTCAAGATAGAACTTAATTGTGTATATGGGCATGTGTATTTCTATATAATCCACATGAGAGTATGCAAATATGGAGAGCTGGCAGTCCATTGCTGGAGGCTTGTTGAGTCCATAGTAAGCACACTTCAAAGTTCCCTTCCCTCTTCTCCATAGCTCAGAAGTTAGTCTCTTTCTAAGGTGTTTTTATAAGCAGGAAGTTCATTGTCAAAATGGTGAATACAAAAAGTGAAAAAATTATCCACAAATTATGAAACAGGAATTTATCCATCTCTTTGGCTTACGATATGTAGTATTACAAACATACATCTGCTCACACGTGCATACACACACAAAGCAGGTTCAACTACCAATTCCAAAACAGTAAAGGTAATACTTTTCAGGAAAGGATTTGAGAGCATGTTTAAGACAGTCATAAATCCTTTGGTTCTAGTCTCATAACATACCTGGGAGAAAGCATGGGTTAAATTAAGTGGCCTGGTATGTGTTTTCGAAAGCACACTATTTATTTTATTAAGAATTTAAATACTTTTATTTGTTGAATTCTCCTACTTTATTACTTTCAACGGGTTGATTTTTCCAGGGAAAAAATAGCAGCACATTTGGAAGATATACACAGAAGTAAAACATTATGCACAACTATTCTAAAGATTCATATGAACTGGATGTAATATAAATTGTGTAGCTTTTAATATACTGAAGGTAAAGACAAACCATCTGTTTATGTGGTAGAATGTTGTCGTTTCAAAGAATGCTATTCCTCACCATCCTTTATCTTCATTGTGGCGTTTACATTATAAAAAGCAGTTAATCTCATCTTTCACTCTACCTACTGAATAAGGTAATATACCACGTTAGCCTATTGTTTATTTCAGCTGCTAACCTACATTTATTTTTTAAATTTCTATTCCTTTGTACTCTTTCGATTTTTAAGATATCTCGTTGCCATCTGCACATTAATATTTCTATTTATATATTTCAAATAAATCAAAGTGAATACAGAGCAGATGAAAAACAGAAAACATATTGACGGACTCTATATCTGTACTTGGCAAGCAAACTTTCACATTTTTGAGAAATATTAATTTTCTTTTTAAAAAGTAGCATCTTGACATTGTACTAAGTTGATTTTAAAAGGCATAGAGTGAGCCAAGATCATGCCGCTGCACTCCAGCCTGGGCGACAGAGCGAGACTCTGTCTCAAGAAAACAAAAACAAACAAACAAACAAAAGGCATAGAAATATTTTATGATTCTCCGTGCTACAATGCATGAAGAAAGTGCAAGATACAATAGAGTTTGTATTTGCAATTCTTATTTATTTACTCTTTTGCTTTTTGGTCTATACTTGTTTTTTGAGCCAGTTCTAGTTGCCCCTAATTCTCTTAGAGACCCTGCAAAAAATAAAAAAATAATAAAAAAAGATGCCATTCTCCCCCTGGTTGGTTGAGCACTACCCACAGTTCATTTCTCTAAGGTCTTAGAAAGAGATTTTGGTTGAAATTTGAAAATAGGAGAGAAAGCTCAGTTCTTTCCTTTAAAAACTGAAGGAGAAAAATAAGTTCACTGAGCAAGTTATGCCAAAAATATCAGACTCAGTCCCTAATCAATTGAAGGGATATAATCAATACTTTATTTTCTCTTTTAAGGCAGAGCTATTGTAATGCTTAACCTAAAAGAAGAATTTGGTAACATTGTCCTGCCTCTCCTACTTGGGTAGGCTGCTCTGCGGGTGGATCCTTCTGCCACCTTTGAAGCATGTCTTTTTCCTAAATAGTAGACACTTGCTTTACCTAACTATTCTTTTTTTTTTTTAAGACCGAGTTTCGCTCTTGTTGCCCAAGCTGGAGTGCAATGGCACAATCTTGGCTCTCTGCAACCTCCGCCTCTTGGGTTCAAGAGATTCTCCTACCCCAGCCTCCAGAGTTGTTGGAATTACAGCATGTGCCACCACGCCCGGCTAATTTTTTTTGTATTTTTAGTAGAGACAAGGTTGTCTCTACTAAAAATGTTGGTCAGGCTGGTCTCTAACTCCCGACCTCAGGTGATCCGCCCTCCTAGGCCTCCCAAAGTGCTGGGATTACAGGCGTGAGCCACCACGGCTGGTCTTACCTGTCTATTCTTATCTGACTTGCTGAATTAATAAAAAATTTACTTTGTATTGCAGAGATGGATAGTTGACTAGTCTTTAGTTCAAGGACAACATTCTGCAGTCGCAGGTAGAATTATACACTCACCAAGAGTCAGTTGTATTTTTTAAACCTGTGATGTCAATTGTGGTTCTCATTATTACCATCATTTAATTAAATAATGCTTAAACTGATGAGCACTGTTAGCAGAAACTTTTTTCAATGCAAATTTACTGCTTTGAAAAACTTTCAGTGAGGACTTAAGAAAACAATATTGTGAAATTCATGCAGGAAAAATAACTCAAAGTCTTAGGAAATTACAAAAACCTGAAAAATTCTGTAATTAGATTCTTCCTTAATTATCCCTAAAGTTTTGATCTCCTTTTAAAGGAGTTTTCAAAGTGGAAATCAAACTATGCATTATAGGTGTAGTTTTTGTAGCAAATATGCTGGACTTACAAACACTAAATTAACACTCCAAGGAAACAACTTGGTCCTATATAACATGGATAAATATATCTATGTGTTCTAAATTAAAATTACGTTTAATATATATTTAGATATTTTAAAATGTTCTGTTTTAATCATTATTTTCAATTAAGTGTTCAACCACCAGTCACGATAGGTAAGTTAATTGAAATTGGTGGTTACAGTGGAAGCTACTAGAAGGTGGAAAGGGGGAGAAAGCAAAGAACTGAAAAACTGTTGGGTGCTCTGCTCACTACCTGGGCAATAGGATTGATCATACCTGAAACCTCAGCATCATACAATATATCCATGTAACAAGTCTGCACACGTACCCCTAAACATAATATAAAAGTCAGAATTATTTAAAAATAAAAATTAAAATGGTAGGTAAAACAGACAATTAAATGCACACACAAATTTATAAACACGCCTCCAGAGGGTCCTATATTATGTATTTTTACACTGTTATGGTAATCTTAACGGGACTAAAAATGATTTTAGGATGAATTAAACTCTAAATGTTGAATTTAATCCTGGAAATGTTTATCCAAGTAAAAGACACAGCAATAGTAAAAGATAACTTTCAGGATTATTTTCCAAGTTATCACTGCCACAAAGGGTTCTGGTAATTTATTCAGCAAATATTTTATGCTAGACATTGGAGTTACAAAAGATATACAAAGTACACACAGTTTCTACTCTCACAGCTCAGAGTTACAAGCAGAAATCAGAATACTCAAGCCCTAGATTTGAGAAATAACTAAGATTTTTTTAAATCACCTACTTATAAAAGGAGATCAGAATTTTCCCTCCAGTAGGGAGCTACAAACAGTTTAAACAAGAATCTATTGATATACATTTCTTGATCTTTATACTGAACTAAAATGTCAAAATTAATTGTCAAGTAAGGAAAGATTTTTTTCTATCTTTTTCAGGAAAAATTTAGTAAACTGCTTTCTTCATTATTTTTGGTGCTAGTACATCATTATTTCAAAAACAGGACTAATTTAAAAGAAAAAATATGTATTTTTTGCATGTGTGTGTGTATACATATACACATATACATACACGATCTAAAAACCAATCATTTAAACATTTGTGGAAGATTGACAAATTATCAGGCTTCAGTAAATCATACATTCCAGCATGCATGCTTTTCGACTCGGGCAAGAAATTTGCTTTGGACAGTTTGAGTCAAGCAAAGGTTTTCAGGGCTTGCACACTGGGGCTTGACTCTTGAAACCCTGAGTTTTTCCCAGGAACTCTGAAGAAGCCCAGTCCAGCTTCCTTAAGCCAGAAGAACCATGCTGACAATTCATACAATCAGGTGAGAAATAATACAGAATGATTGTTTTAAGCTGCTAACTTTTGGAGTGGCTTGTTATATAGCAATACTTGAAAGAATATTCCAGTCTCTTAAATTCTCAACACAATGGAATTCAGTAGTTCAAGCTAAAAAAAGTTAGTCATTAATATATTATTCCTTTAGTGGTATTACTGGGCAAAAATCATATACTAACATTTTTAAAAGCAAACATTTTATTCAGTTATTCAAAAGTATATTGGCTGAACAACTACTAAACTTTCCTATTTAGTGAAAATTGAAAAAAAGTTTGAATTCCAAGATGTAACTTGTAAATATATGTATTTGAGGACAATTAAGAAAAAGTGAAAAGCTATTAGAATAAAATTTCAAATTACTTGCTTTTGTCTAGCATTAACAATGTAAAAAAAGCATTTGTGAATAAAATGTACAGATAATAGACTTTTTAAAAAGTCATAATTATATTCAATAAGGAACTCTTTATAAACACAGAAGAGTTTTATTAAGAAAAAATGTGAAATCCCAAGATAACCAATGAGAGCTTGATGTAAAAAATCATTCACAAATTATGATCTGAAGGTCATGGAAGAGGAGGCTGAAGATGTTTCAAAAAGAAAGTCACTTCCCATGCTTCCTGCTTACTTCATCATCTAATATGCATCACAACCACCCCTTAGCAGGGTTACTGGGCTGACCATATGTATGTCAACATGTTAAGGTGTAAGTGTAGGAAAGGAAAGGGATGTAGCAAGATGAAATTATTCTGTTCTCTGCAGTCTATGTGAAAGACAGAATTTTTACTTACTTTTTCTGTAGGGAATTTTCCAGGCCCCCAAAAAGAGTCTTAGTAGGAAAATGGAACAAAGGAGGTAGGAAGCACCAAATGTTTACCAAGACAGGCAATACGCTAAACATATTACATATATTATGTTGTTAAATCCTTCACCTGATGTGGGAATTACCATCCAGCCTCTTTAATGGATGAGCAAACTGAGGCTCAGTTATATTTGCAAATTTGCTCATAGTCACTCAAGCAGTGAGTGAAAGAGGTGGATTTAAATCCATGTTTCTAGGACTACAAAATCTATGCTTATGCCTCAGTTTTAATTCCTAATGCTTTTCTTTTTTATTTATTTCTCATTGATATTTTAGGGGGAGAAGTGGGGAGGGGTTTCAGGGAAGGAGAGAGAGACGAAAAGACCCTGTAAAACAAACTACTCACAACCATTTTGCCTTTTTCAATTTTTGGTTTTCTAATAACACATTGGGGAAAATAAACAGATTTCTCAAGCCTAGTATTTTATACTCTTTGTCGATTATAATAATTCTCATCAATTTAAGTACAAATGACAAATTATTTCCTGTCAGAGGAAAACTGGATTAGGTTCACAAACCAGGGTGGCTCCAAGTTCCTTTCGCTGTTACAATAAAGCAGTTCAGAAAAAGATAAACAGGAGAGAATTATTCCTTTTGGAATAATATAAAACTTTCATAAAAAATCTGTTTCTAGCCCGTCAGTATGGAATTTGTCACTAATCATTTTAAACTATGCCCTTTTATGCTGCTTCTGTCTCTTTTAGCTTTCTGAGTAGTTCTTTGATGTAACAAAGACAGTTTCAGACAAAATTTCAGTTCATCTGGAAAAAAAAGGTTTAAGTCTGGAGGCAAAATGTAGTGTATTTAAAATTTATATACTCTATAATGCCTTTGTTCTGAACTTGAAGATCCTGCAAAACTTCTAAGCTTCTTTGCCTTCCTCCTCTAAGCTCATTTGTTCTTCTTTTGCTTATTATCATGCAACTGCGACTTTAACTGGTGCTTCCATCATTTAACTACATGCAGAGTCATGGCTGACCCTTTCTGATCAATTGCCAATCCATACAGGTTTGACTGATAAAAGAGCCAATTAGATTTAAGCAAATTAAGGGACATCACCAATGTCAACCACTTATTAAACTGAATGCTGAATTCCATGCATACAAAACACTAATGCACTGAGCCCCATTAAGCGTTGAAATCCTAACCCCATTAGTAACTCCAGACCTTGAAGGGGTAAAGGCCATAGGAAAGTTTCATATTTATGGATTAACATTTGGATTCGTTTTTATTTTTTTAATTCTTTTCCTAGAACTCTTGAACCTGTACCATAATGCTATTCAAGAGCTCTGATTAAATATATTCTTTATTTCCAAGAGTACCTTAGTGCTAAATATGAGCATTATGTTATTACAAACAACCTAAAAATATAGTAATTGTAGAAATACAAAAAACTTGAGTGAGTAGAAGTAGGGAAGGATCTGCTACATAATTGGAAAAGAGAGAGACGCTCCTCCAGTTGTCCAAATAATATTTAAACTGAAATTTTCAAATAAAAAATGTGTGTTAATTGGGATTGCCACTGTTCATCTATGTGCCAAATTATTAGTAGCACCATCTTCTTGCTATAATTTCTATCTTCAGATAACTTGTGTTTGTCATATTCTTAATTATATATTTTTTTCTCATCAGAAAAATAGAGGTAGGACTGGCAAATAAGATGTGTCTTAACCATCAATTAAGAGATGTGTATCCTGGTAAAATTCTTTGGAGGATGACCCTTTTGCCTCTCCTTTCCAAATTCCTATCTAAACTAAGGATTGTTTATTCTATGCTCACCTGAGAAAAGTAACCACCATAGGGAAGAATAAAAGAGTGATGAGTTGGTGTAACTTGAGAATATTTCTTACCTCCAATACACTCACCCTCCTTATAGTTTGAGCTCCCCATTTTATCTATATAGCCAGAGCATTCCTACATTGGACAATAGTGTACAGATACGGTCACATTTTCACAGCTGGCTAAAATATAAGGTTGCTCAGGTTGAGATGAGGCCTGGCGGGCTTGAGCAATGATAAGCTTAAAATTTTAAACTAGTAGTTAAGCAATCTTGACTAATTTATTCATTCACCAATTATTTATTATGCACCTACCATGTGTCAGGTTTAGTCTAGGCACTGAAGATAAAAATGTGAGTAAGAAACAGTTCCTACTCTATAGAATCTTATAACCAGTGATTGTGACAGATTAAACAGGCAATTTGAGTATAACGTAACTGTTCTCTGGGATACAGAAAGGTCCTATCTCAGCCTCTGCTGGCAAAAGATGACTTTCTGATGGAACAATTTCTAGGTTCGAGCCTAAAAAATGAGTAGGATTTGGCCAGATTAAATGGGTAAAGGGGATTTTCCAGGTCATATTTGATAGTACATATTTGGTGAAGTAAAAAAGAGCATTTTATTTTGCCCAATTATTTTATTATTATGTTTTAAAACTATGCAAAAGAAGCATAGCTAAGGATATTATCATTACAAATCTTGCATTATCCAGCATTGAAAGATACTAGGATTTCAACATCACCATAAAAGAGATCTAATATTGAAATCAAGGAATTGGCAATAACGATAGCTATCCAAATATAATGGGAAAGTAAATAGCATATAGAACCTATTCTGCCCATAAGTTGGTTCGCCTCTGCGTATTGGTTCATTTATTATTCATTTCAGAATGAAACACAGTTCACTGGACAAAGGCATGGAAGATTTCTTTAATAACTCTCAGTACTAATTTAATTCTACTTAAACACACATATTCTAGTGAATGCCACATGCTTTTCAGCATGATTTTTATGTGTAAATCAGGATAATATGTTTTCAGATCATTAAGTAAAAGGAAGCATGAACTAAAACCTATTTAATCAATGAGGTATCACCTTTAAACTGCCACAAGGTCATAAAAAAGATAATTTTAATGCTATAAGTTTCCTAATTGTAATCAACAACAATCTAATGAAAAAAGAAAGTATTTCCTAATGGCCATAATAAACTTTAGCAAATCACTGTGTGTCTTTGAAGACACCTGCTTCCTCTTTGGTGAAGGACTGACTCCCAAATTCTAGATTTTTGAATACATAAAGTGAAGGACTGCATCAGGCCCAGAGGGTATGGGCCTGCAGTGCATTATGGTAATGACACAGATAAGCATCCACAGAGCGAAGATGAAGATAAGCGTCAGTTAACTCAGTTTGACTGCACCACTATAAAACAATATTTTAGTTTCTTCCTGCTTGCATAATATTAACCCTTTTACTGACAGGTATATTTATATAACACATATTCAGTTAGCAGTAGGAGCTTGCTATTTTTAATTGAATCATGATATATGTATACATAACAAATTATTAGACCATACATTCCTCAACACATAAACAATTAATTAAATTTGCCCTGTTTTATGAATATGATATAAATTACTATAAGTCACAAACTGTTTAAATCCATGTAAATATCATAAAATAAATATGCTTATTAAATATTGTATATATCCTGTAGAAAAGGTATTACTATATAACTTAAAAATCTCCATTATGGCACTGATTACTCTTTAATTTCTAAATCTGAATAAAGGATATTATATACTAAGGTTTAGAGTCATCACAGTTTTCTATCCTTCCTAGCATGTGTATTGAAGTGAAAAATGAAGATATGAACACCTAGGGTTTATTTTAGCGTAGGGAGTTTGTTTTATTTTGTGTTCCAGTCTCAATTTTTAAATAAATATATCTAAATTCAATTCCCTTTTAAAATTATTTTCTTAATAAATATGATACTAACCTGAGTTGATCAGCCTCAAAAGTTTCTTTTATGCATTCTTTTCTTAAGTAATGTAGCTTCTGACATGTAGAGTTTCAACTGCTTTAGTAAACATCAATTCATTAATTTTAATAATGTATAAAAGGTAGATAATAGTGAGTGATTTTATGATACAACAGGTAATGAATCTTTTTTGCAGGGGAGTGGTTCCATACAAACTGAAGATTCCCTTTATTTTTCTCCAGTGATAAGGCATTTTCTGTTCTTACACTCTTCATAACTGGAAGTGGGGTTAACCTGCCTTTCAGATTGCTGATATAAGATTGTGACATTCTCCCTTAGTCCAGAATACACTCATTCCTGGGAGATGGACTACACGGCAGACACTGGATGTCCTGGGGTCCTTTGCTTTCAGGATTTTCAGAAAACATACATTCTTTAGCACTCAACGGAGAATCATGCTCTTAACATTTTTAGGCACGCTTTCTCTTCAAGGGCCATCCATGTCAACCCTAGAGGGGTTTTCCTCAATGTGATTATTTCCCACAATGAGTTAAAACATGGTGAAGCTGATGGTACATCAAAATAATGGTAGTTGTGAATAGGTTGATTTTTATAGAAATATTTAAAATAAAAATATCCAGACTGTATCACATTTCACACATGAATGTGGCCCTGCTGAATCGTAATTATTAGGATCAGGAATTTAAAGGTGTTTTTCAGTAATGCAAATGGAAATTTCCTATTCTATCATCTACACCCTGCCTTTTTTGCCAAATGAAGTACTTTAAGTATACAATTGAACTAGTTATTTAGAATACCAGGAATGAAAACCATTTGCAGTAGAAAATGGAAACTCAAATTGCAAATACAAATTTTGGCTTTAAGTAAAGTCTTGAACAAAAAGCATTTCCCAATTTTCTTAACATGCAGAAATCCAGAGAGAGATGTGTGTGTGTGTGTGTGTGTGTGTGTGTGTGTGTGGTATACAGGCACACATACACACACAGTGTGAGATGGATGAAAGCAGTCTCAGCAAAATGATAAAAGACGATCAATTAAAGAATCTGAATAAACAAAGCGAAACAACAACAATCAAAAGAACCAGAAATATAATTGAGCCTCTAAGTTTTAAAATAAAATGCCTCTAAAAATAAACAGATATTCAATGGACACTTAATTCTAGGGCATTTATATAAAATTAGATAGCAAACATTTGCATAGACTTACCTCCTGGAGGCATTGTAATTGTTATAGGATCAGTTATCAAGCTGCCCTGGCTATTTGAAATATTCACTTGCACGGTATAGTTGGTAAAAGGAACCAGCCCATCCATGAGCACCCAAAGGTTTGTCTCTTCTCCACTGTACATGACTTTTGTGACATTCAGAAGGGTGTAATTATTACCTACTGATTAAAAAAGAAAATTATTAAAATAAATACATATTTAAGAATTCTTTCCTGATATTATTTGAGTATTTTCTTGAGTTTCTAAATATACTATACCAAATAGATCTGTAACTTTACCACTCTAAGAGGCATTACAAGTGCTTCTATCAATGCACATATTTGGTTTTGATTATCTTGTGAACAAAAGTGTTATCATCTGGGTTAACCTGGCCAATTCATTCATCACAGCAATCAAAATAATTTGAGGAATATTCTTAGATAACTGTAGGATAAAACCATATCACAAGTATCAAGCATATAAGTAAAAACATTGCACAAATGTATAAATTGATTACTTGATGAGTTGTTTATACTTTTTTGAGTTTTCTTTTTCCAATAAAAATCCCAGAATTTTTTTGGATATGCAGACAGGAAGAAATAATACATTATTCCTCAAATAGAATGGTTCTGGATACACGTACTATACTCAGACATATTAGTCAGATATTGCATATATCACAAACTGAGGTATTTTCTGTTCACTTTGCTTGAAATGTGGGTGGATTTCTTTCTATCTAATACCTCTTTAAATTAGAATTAGTCAGAATATCCTGAAAAGCAACTGGAGATGGGAGGTACTATATGTCCACTTTGACCAGAAGATCTAATATTTTTAGCTTTATGAGAAAATGCAGAAGCTGCCTACCTATATAAAAGAGTTACTTTCAGTATGTCCTCACCCTGCTCCCACCACCACTCTCCTTCCAAAGCTTTAGCAAACCCATTCTTAAATCTCATCAGTCCACAATGCAGGAAATATTGCTGCCTAATAACAGTGTTTTATCTCTCTCTCTTACACCATTAGGTTAAATTTCAGGTTAAGAGTCAGAAATTAGGGTTAAAATAAGAAAAGGGCTACAAATGCAAATTGTAACACTTTTCTATATTAGATGAATTCCTGAAAAATTTATGATATGATTTTTTTAAATGCTGCTTAATTTTTGTCAATTTCAGAAATGATACAATAACTCTTAAAAAACAGAAAAATGAATGATTAAGAGTACCACACAGGCAAGGCAACATAGCAAGACCTCATCTCTAAAAAAAAAAAAATTAAAAATTAAAAATTATCTAGTTGCAGTGGTATGACCCTGTAGTTTTAGCTACTCAGGAGATTGAGGTGGGAGAATCACTTGAACCTACAAATTTGCAATTACAATGAACTGCAATTGTATCACTGCACTCCAGCCTGGGGGACAGAGTGAGACTTTTTCTTTAAAAGAGCACCAATATTTACTACAAATAACCTTCTTCCTATATAACACCACTTTTTATTATATGTACATTTAATCTTTCACACACAATTTCTGCAGATATAGAAAAATGAATTAAAAAAGCACATGATATTGAGCTTCAAAGGGAAGAACAAGCATACTCGCAAGATCTCCAGATACTGATATAATCTTTATTGAACAAATGCTTAAAAAGTAAAAGATGGCATCATACTAAAAGTGATCTTGCATCGTATAGTATACAAAATGCAATGTTTACAATATTTACAAAAACATTATATTTTAACACAGTTTAGTAGCAAACTACAGTGCAAAGGAAAGAACATAATTTTGGTTGTCAGAAAGTCCTGCATTTGAACATGTTCTTGTATTCTTTAGTAATGTGCTCTTTGCTAATTTATTTAATATTTCTGAATATCTGGTCCTTCAACTGTGAACTGGGAATGATAATACAGTATTTACATTGCAGTGCTATTGTGAAAATCAAGTGAGATGATTTCTTTATCCTATCCATCACATAATAGTTGCTCATAAACAGCAGCTAGGGATGATGTTATTGTTTTTGTTGTAATCCATACAATTGATACGTTCTAGCCATTTAGAACTAGCAAGTGACTAAGAATTTTATACCGTGTATTTCATTTTCTCAGTAGCAATTGCCTACCTGTTCTCTACCCCTTCCAACCTAACAATGTATTATTAATCAAAATTCTAAGGTTTTTCAATGAACAAAGCAGCACTGATCTCATCCCCTACCAATGTGCCACTGTCCCATCATATTATATTTCAAACTGAAATTAATGAAGATCAAATCATGCAAAAGAGATTCTGATATCTGGTTATTACTTGACTATTTTCTTGAAATGTGGGTAGGTTCAACACACTTTAAAAACATACAAAAAGTTATTTAAAAAGATACTTATAACAATTTGGGGATGGAGGACATCACTGGAAAATCTGTTACAAAATACTCAGGAGTTTTTTCCATGAGCAGAAGAGAGCCCTAGTGGCATAATATAATTTATTACTCTGGACCCAAAATTGGCACGTCCAAAGAAGTAGTTTATTTCAAAAGAAATAAACAGTGCTTGTGGGCTAAAACATGACAATGATAATTTCTACTCACTTTCAGTAAAAGCAGATAAAGACATATTCATAGCTTAAAGAGTGATTTCAAGGCCCTAAAATGGAAGTAGATAATGCACTCCTCTATATGTGTAATACATATTAGCAAGACGTTATGAAACCCACAAAGCAGCCTTTGATAATTTCATTATGCACTAAAAAGACATTTCCAATTTATGTCATTTTAGCTTTCGTAGGTTCTTTACAACTAGTCAACTCGCTTCTACTGAGGATTATTGAGCTCCAACTGCATACAAGGAGAAGGCTTTGCTAGGCACTGACGAGAACTTGCCCCAAGTACATAAGACATAATTCCTGCATTCAAGAAATCTGGTTAAGATTAAATGTGAACATCCTAACCATTGCCTAAGATCAATTACATGGTCAGGATGGGAAGATCTCCTGTCCCCATGATAGTGAGCTCCTTGGAAGTATTTCTGCTGTCATTAACATGCTCAATTGTAAACTTTCAAAAAGGTCAGCTTGTCCTATAGACTCAAGCAGATATTCAATTGACTCTCAAGTAGCATAACTGTGCAGGTCTTATAAAAGAATGAAATTTGTAAAGCAACAATGCAAATTCTAAAATTAAGCCATGAGAATATAATTTTACAAATTTTCAGCCAGGGACAAATACAAAATAAATAAGTAAATGTGTATGATTATAATGTTGGTGAAGTTTTCTCCACTGCATTTTGCTTGTTTGTTTTTGAAGAAAATTTTGAGCTGTAAAACAAACAAAAAACAAACACTATTTCTTGCTTTGAAAATGGCATGGCAGGGGGAAATATATAAGTGCACTTTATTCTAAGCTTCCTAGATAACAACATTAATACATGGTAATTATATAATTAGTTGTAACATTAAGTTCTAGTTATAGAACAATGAATACTCAGTAATTATAAGAAGTATATAATTACTCAATAATTATGAGAAGCATGCAATTACATAACCATTTTGCTCAGCTCAAAAAAGAACTTGTACATCTCCAGGAACCATGCAGCTGAGTGAGTCTAATGTTCTCTCACCCCTACAAACATACAGTTCAATTCACAGACCTAGAGTAGCTGACAGGATTTCAGCCCTCAGTGAAGCTCAAAAATGTCCAGATTCAAAACCAAAGCAGGATCCACAGATTTTAGTTCTTCCTCCATTTCATTCTCACTGTCTTTCCTTCCTTCCTTTGAACTTTAGGAATCTAGGCTCCTCAATATTGGGGAGGAGGGGTAGATTTTTAAAATGCATGTCCTCACACTCCTGCTCTTGAGATGGTTGTGCTTTGCCACTTTTCACTGCATAAACTGGGCTTTCAGTAGACTGGAAAACACAGCCTCGTTGGTTCAGCCTCAAAAATCAAGCTTGAAATTGTGAAAGTGATAAGCATGTCCTATCTCAGGTGACCATTCCTGTCTGGTAGGCCCTCCAATCTGACCCTATTTGTGAGTATAAGTGGATGGTGTAAGACCTTTTAAGCTTCTGTGTTCTGGAACAACAACTCCCCACTGCCTGCCTCACCCCCACCCAAGCACTGTGATTTGAAGTTGAGTTGCCCTCCTCCACCCTCTGTGGCTTTGTCTGAGCTATAGGGCTTTAACTGGGGATCTCACTTAGCTCTTTGCAAAATGAGGTTACCAATACCACTGTTCCAGGCACAACCTACATCAAAATCACGTGCGGGTACCTCATAAACATTTGTATATCTGAATTCTACCCCAGGCCTACTGGATGAGCACTGGAGCATAGGGTGCTGGGATCCTGGATGATTCTTCTAGAGTCCAGACTCTAGCTTTGGACTATAATATATTTACTCTGTTAGTGAAATAAATGTAAAGCTAAGGTTTAAAACAGATGTCTCCTTACAGACTACAAAATCCAATGAAGCTGTTCTATAAGAAAATTTAAAATGTGCATAAAAACAATTTTAAAAATAAGTAGTCATTATTGCACAATTAAGAACAGTAACATCAGGGTTTCTGATTTAAGTATTATACCTCTTTGTCACTATCTTGCACTGAAGATGCAGAGGAAGGAAAGATTTTTTGTGTATTGACCAACATCACACATCATAAAGATAAAATAAGTTTTGTATAGATCAGGTAGAATTTCTAAATAAACTCCTAACTGCTCTTTCAGTCTATCCCACATTCTAAAGGGTCTTGAAAGAGGTTAATTCATTCAGTCCTATTTTATTTCAAAGAAAAGTGTTACATGAAAAAATAGACCAAATAAATCTTATATGAACAACAGATTTTACTTATAAAAAAACCTTTTCTTTAGTCCCAAATACAAAGTCTTAACTGAAAAGTTAACAATATTAATGCCCCTTTTCTAAGATGAAAATCTTATTTTCAACGTTCTTTTTTGTTGAATAGTAGAAAATCTTCTATGCAATTATTTTTTAAGGAAAAAACAGCATAAATGGATATTTTCACATGTATGACTCAGGGATGCGTAAATGATTGCTGTCCTGAGGATACCATCCTTTGGGGTTCTCTAGATTGAAATAACATAAATGGGTATCCTTTCCTATTCTTGTTATAATCATTGTCACAAGAATTTTAATGCACCATATATTCCATAATTTTTTTTTTCCTCTGTGCTGTACTGCTCTGACCTTTTCAATATTCTATAATTTGACTGGCTGGCCATTTCAGTTCTCTCCTTTTTACAGCCTTATTAACTTGTGGGAAAGAGGTGACATGAACAACCAATCAGAATACATAATATTGCAAAGGTCAGTGTAGTCCTGTACAGTATCATCACACATGGAATATTGTATGCCAGGCATTAACATCCTGATATCTTATTCATGTGACAAAGATTGTAACAAGAACAGAAAATGGCACAACATGAATCCATTCTCATGACAAAGATTATAATGAGAAATGACAGCGAACAAACCAAACTGATTCTTGTTACCTTGTGAGGATTTTATATGTCAGGCCTGGTCCTGCTTTAAGTTAGTCTTTTTCTGGAACCAATTACACCTTAAAGTAGAAAAAGTATTAACTAATTTTTCCCACTTCTTGCTGTACAAAGAAATACTATGTTTTTCTGGTATTGAGGTCTAAATTTTAGAGCTGTTTAGTTCCATCTCAGTATCACAAAATTCTGCCAATACCAAAATCAGAAGACATAGAATTGTGATCAAGGTAAACTGGCAAAATCAGCCTTTACTGTGAGCCAAGAATTTCAGGTCGCTCTGGATAGCCTGTATTAATATTTAAGTTACAGTTATTTATCCCTTCCAAAAATATTATTCTAAATTATTTTAACCAAAAAGCAAGTGTTTCTTCCAAATTCCATTTTTCTGATAGATCTCATGTTGGTAGGAAGCTGAAAGGTGCTGAGTGTTTGTTTATTTTGTAATTAATATATGGTGAAAGAAATCTATTCTTGGCCTTACGTTTTTGACAATGTATAAAATATTTATAGACATATGCCCACAAAGCTGTCTTCTTCACAGAACATTTGAAAGAGAAAGAAATAAATAGCCTATGAACCACTAAGACCTCCTGAGGACGGTGCTCGATTAATGCATCGTATTTCTTACATTACTGTAATTACTGTAATAGTGATTTTAATTAGTTGTCATCTAGTCAAAGCTGTACTTCTTTGACTCCTCTTTAAATTGGTCATTCTTCTAGTATGACAATTGTAGTGCAGGGAATAAATACATGCACCATTTTATCAACTCACCAAAAGATGCTTCAGACACATTTGCCCTGGTTGTGCCCACACAAGAGAAATGACAGCTCTGTAGATATCTAGAATCTTTGTGTTTTGTTCTGTTGTTCTTCTTTTTAATGTGTAGGCACAATTACTGTTCTAAATATTGCTAATTATTTTTAAAGTTTGTTGAAGCATGTTTTATTTTTTCCCATCAAGATTTCTCTATGTATCACAGTCAGATTTTCCTAAATGGATCTCATTTTATGAACATCAGAAAGGAATTATAATGCATGAAGGACAGACAAAAATCTCTGTACCTTATGCTTAATATTTCCGTAATCTTAAAACTGCTCTAAAAATAGTCATAAAAATGAAAGAAATATATATGTATATATGCATGTATAGTACACATTTTATATATAAAGTTCACTATATGATATATAAAATTCAGCATAGTTCACTATATATGTATATAAACACACACAGAAAGAGAGAGAGAGTAAATTCAGAGATGTACTGTGACTATCGTAAATTGTAGAAGTATGGTTTATTTTCACTAACCAAGTTATGCTCTGAAATGTCAGGGTTTTTTTCCACTTTGACTTATTATTTGCCATTTGGGCAAACTTTTTTCCAGCTGAACAAACTGATGCCTTATCTCAATCAGCTAAGAGTTACTTGAACAAATATACTCCCAGAGAAAGTGGTCCCCAGCTTCCACACCAAACACTGGACATGAACACAACTATTTTATCACCAAAATGTATTTCCTTCTAAAATTCTGGTAGAGCCTTACTAACCATTCTGAACATGCTAAGCCTATGGTGCTCCTAGGATCAGACGAGTAATTTGACAACCATTATTGATCCCAGACAAGGCCTATGGTCCATTCTTTGTTTAATGACATGTTTAACAATTTCTTCTAATCACTAGAATGTATATACTTGAGATGGTTACTCTGTAAAAGAAGAGCAATGATGTGGGGGTTTGGACGAGAATGATATCATGTTTTGCTGTTGAGTTCTACCTGCTTCATATGCTACAGTCACATAGTCAGGTGTTCCTGTGTTAGTTACATATCGATGTGTCATGGTATTACCACAAACTTAGCAACATACATTTATAATCTCATAGTTTCTGTGAGTCAGGAGTCTGGCACAGCTAACTGGGTCCTGTGCTCAGGGTCTCAAAAGACTGCAGTCAAGGTGTTGGCCAGGACTGCAGTCTCAACTGAAGGCTCCAATGAGGAAGGATCTCTCTCAAGCTCAGGTGGTTGTTGGTAGCTTTCAGTTTGTTGTAGGCTGTCGATACTGAGGGTCTCAGTTTTTCCAGCTATTGGCTCAAGGCTGCCCTCAGTTACTACGTTTGAGTTGTTTAGAGTTCACCCTCATTCCTTCCCATATGGGCCTCCCAGCATGACCACTTACTGTATCAAAAAGAGGGAGTCTCCTAGCAAGATAGGTTACAATCTTATGGAGGTGGCATGCTATCACCTTTGTTATGTTCTACTGGTGAGAAGCAAGTCACAGGTTTTGAAGACATTCAAGGGAAGGAGAGTAAACAAGGACATGAACACCAGGAGGTGGGGAAAGTCAGATGCCACCTTACAGTCTCTGAGTTAGTCTCTGAACTGTATATATGAATCACCTTGCTGGAAAGAGATTTTGGACAAATTGTGAACTTTGACAGCTTCTAAATTAAGTGGTACTATACAACTGTCTTTCCAAAATACCTGACAGAATGGAAACAAGCTATGAAAACAGGAACATTAACAATTTTAGTTGAAAATTCTCCAGGTACAAATGTATAAAGGAAAAGGAAAAAAATGACTGACATGAAATTGAAACCTAAAAGAAGAAAGATATGGTAAATTCTTTCTTAGTATAGCACAACTCCTACCTTTGTTCCCAGAGGAAGGAGTATAAGCCAAATAAATCCTCTCCAATGTGTAGAGAAATGAAATGAGTGGAATCTGCAGAGATAGGAAGAGAAATCAGGACTGGCCATTCTGCCAAGCCCTGTGCTGAGTTGGGGGAAGAAGCTGGTGTTCCCAGGATTGGGAGATGCATGTGAATAAATGGAGCAAGTGCTGCCACAAAAGCCATATAATAGGATCTCAGAGGAGACAGAAAATCTGGATTCCCCAGAATTCTGCCCAGTGCATCTTTGCACTCTCTAGCAACACCTAGTGCTCAAAGTTTAGGTCAAAAGAAGACTGACTAGCACCAGAAGGGAAAGGAAGTAGACCAAGCTCAGAACCAGAGCAAAATCTGGACAGAACTGCCCATACAAGGCATAAGCAAGATGAGGTTGAAGAAAAAGAAATATATAGAGTATTGTACATACAGCTAAAGAGGAAGAAAGGATTCTAACATAAAAAGACAAAATAACCATGCAGTTTGGGGAAAAATGATATATATTCCCTATAAGATGATAAAATGATATTGCAGAGACAGAGAAACAATCTGGAAATTTAAAAATGCATTAAGTATTTAATAAATAAGTTAGAAAAAGCCAGGAACAGAATAGAGAGCTAAGATCTAAATCAATTGTATGATGAAAAGCCTTGAAAGACTCGTAATTCATGTACAAGAAAAATGATCAAGAAATTACAACAATCAGGGAGACGATAATAGGTATGTAGAAATAAATGATTAGAAATATAACTTAATTTTCTTTGTTTTTGTAAATGAAAGGACAGCTGAAGTTCATGTGGTAAGACCATGGGATTGCCAGTCAGTTGCACTGCTTTCACCTAGGGACTACAGAGCTTGATCCAGTGAAACAAAGGCTCACAGTCAACTAAGGATTATTCAAGATGCCTCTAAAATTGTTGAGAATCCAGAAGCAGAGTGATAATTTTCAAAGCAGCTGAATGGTGATGGTGCCGGTGGGGGTGTCCTAAGAAGGCACAAGCTCGTCTGGGCCATGTTATTTGTGGTTCTGCACAAATCTGACTCTCCAGCTTTCCTGGTAACTTTTTGAACTGTTGAATTCCTTTAATATAATTCATCTCTGCCTGAATTAACCAAATTTGTTTCTGTTGTTTGCTATCAAGAAATCACCCATGAATTGAGAAAGCTCTAAAATAATGTTCACTGTTTGTTAACATTGGTTATTTATGGGTAGTAGGATTGTAGTGGATGTTGTTTTTCTGTATTACATAGATTTTTAGATTAGCATTCATAATTGTTGCAAAATCAAATGAATCTGAAAGGATTGAAATATCCAAGGAAAGTATGTAAATTGTATCTTAATTTATAAACAAGTTATAATAAAACAGAGACCCAGAAACTACAGTCTACAAGCCAAATTTGGCCAGCTGCCTATTTTTGGAAATAAAGGTTTATTAGAACAAAAGGAATTATCTTTCTAGGAATTTTCATGGTATAACTGCAGAATTGAGTAATTATGGCAGAGAATATATTGCCTGCAAAGTCTAAAGTGTTTACTTTCTGTCCCTTTATAGAAAATATTTGCCAACCTCTGAATTAAACAATTAAAGAAGCTAACTTTTTAAAAATATTCCGCCTTCCTGAATAAAGGGAGCAATTTCCACTTTCTAGAATGATTCTTTTGAGTAAATATTTTTTTAAAGAGTTGAACAAAGCATGTGGAAAGAACATTTTGTTGATATAGCCCTGTGTTACATCACTGCACCATACCTTCATTAACGCTTTAACTATCTTTCATTATTCAGCATTAATAAATGCAAATTACTGAAAAGGAAATGAAGCTGGACAAAAATAAGTTCTAGATAGTCCCCTAATTCCACATTCCTAGGAAGTTTGCCAATGGAAATCCAAGTGCCTAGCTTATATGGCTTATATAGCTGCTGTTCTAAAGGCTTAATAAGATTAACTGAAGAGTAATTAATGGTGCTTGGATGAAAGAAATATGGGTTTACTACTTTAACTGCTTCTAAAATACTTTTCTACAACGTTCAAAGTTATATGTCTTCCTGAAAAAAAATCAGTGGGAGGTAATTTGTCCAAAACATGAAACATCCCCTTCTTATGGATTCTAGTGAAAATAAGTAAATGGCTAAATAAGGCAAAAATATTTGCTGAAAGTAACAAATGCAGTGTCAATATTACCTTGAAATTTATTTTAAGAATATGATTAGATAAGTGCATCAAAATAATTGCCTTATTCTAAGTATCAAATAATGAATTGCTAGATGGTTTAATTGTGCCTTTTCAAATATTTTGCTTAAGAACCTAGAACAGGTGGCTAGAGTCAGAGGCAAGAAAACAATAATATGGTACCATGAGTACCAAAATAAGCATTTGATATGTAAAGGATCATAAGATATAAATATGTTTGTAAAGCAAAGAGAGTTTGATATATAAATGTTGGCCTCTTGAGGAGCAGCTTAATCAATTTTGCTCTCTAATTTAAAGTTGAGCTGTTTTTCTCTTTTAAATCCCCCAGATGGTGGCTTTCTGGTCTGCATAATTATAGAAATGAAAAGAACTAGCCTGGATACCTTCAAAGGCATTTTATTCACCTTAACTGTTCTCCTATTACTAACCTAGACCAGTTGATATGGTTCAGCTCTGAAACAAGCATGTGAAAGTAAATAAGATCTTTGTCATGAAAAATAGTCATTTACCTAATAGCACCCTAAGAATATGGTTTATAGCCACCAGTTGTATTAACAGGTCTTTTTTTAAAAGAAAGAATAAAGTTATTTAAAAACATGACTTCATCTTAAGAAAAATACTGAGAAATTTGAAGAGTTTTTTGATGATGCTATAGCTACATATTTTAAGTCTTTATTTTTTAATCCTTGTTCATTTGTGAGGCTTCCATTGTCAGTATACAAATGAAGATTATTATCTGCTTTCAAAACATGTTCATAACTCATAGATGCCAATAAAAATATTCAGTTATTTGGGGGAGATGATCAGAAAGAAACTGGCTAAAAGCGGACCTACGGATCTCCGATCCATAATCAAATATCGAGATTGATTGTGTCACTTGCACTTGTATTGATTTCAATTGGAGTAGCTCACCCAAGGGAATAATAAAAATGTGGAATAAAACTGATTTATGAGGACAAAATAAATCCTTTTGTGAGTGTAATGAATTGGTACTATTTAACCCTTTCAATCACAGGGTGAAAAACTATTTATTTTTTAAGAATGCTGAACTAGCCAAAAGAAGTCATATCAGAAATGCCAATACTGTTAAGTGCCATTACACAAAGTTGTAATGCTGGGGAAGAAATGCTGCTCTAAACTTGATGGAAGGCATTATTTGACATACGACATACTTTTAGCTTTCCTGGGCCAACTTCTATGTGTCATCACAAATGATGGACCTGTAGATCCAAACTATTATAGAATCACTCAGTAGATGTTTATGGTGCTTATTTACATGATTTATAAGACAGTTGAGAAGGTAGAACAAAACATGGTGGTATAACATTAACTACATTTAATTTTTTTCTCAATATAGGTGTTCTTGGTTTTAACTCAAAACAGCATTTAACAGTTATATTCATGGGACACTCAGCAATATTTGAGGATAACAAGGATATTCAGGAGAAACAAAGTTTGGCATAACTTGCAAAAATATTTGCCTTAGGAAAATTGGAGGGCCAAATAAACAAGGAGATGATTTGTATATAAAACCCAGCAACTGTTTGACTCTATCAGTTGAGCCAACCAGCCAAGCAGCTGATTCAATGAGAAAAATATCAGTCACGTCATTGCTTCTTGAAATCCGGTAGACAAAACATTCCCAATAGTTAGTATTGCATTGATTTAACTTTTAACTTTCCCTCTGTGTTAACATCTTGTACATGTGTTCCAAACCTTTGCTGTCCAATACAATAGCCCCTATCTACATATGGCTATTGAGCACTTGAAATGTGGCCAATGTGGCTAAGGAGCTGAATTTCTAATTTGATTTTAATGAATTTAAATTAAAAATTGATCATTGATTCAGTTACTGGAAAACTTTTAAATACATTTGAAACAATGTGGTATGTGGCAAATCCATTACAAAGGTTATACTGTATATTTGTTGATGAGAAAATATATATTCTTACAACTATAAAACAATGAGCATCATAAAATTCTATAATTGCAGTGAGCTGAGATCACACCACTGCACTCCAGTCTGGGCAACAGAGTGACTCAGTCTCAAAAAAAAAATTAGTAGTATACCTTATTTAATCCAATCTATCTAAAATATATCATTATTTTAACATGTAATTAAAACTTACAAGTTAATAATGATACATTTTTTTTTTTTTTTTACCAAATCTATGTTTGTATTTTACACTTGCAGGATATTTCAATTCAGATTTTTTATCAGGTATATTCAATGTGCATTTAGATGTCATAAGTTTTCAGATGTTCAGCAGGGATATTGGTCTAAAATTTTCTTTTTTTGTTGTGTCTCTGCCAGGCTTTGGTATCAGGATGATGTTGGCCTCATAAAATGAGTTGGGGAGGATTCCCTCTTTTTCAGTTGATTGGAATAGTTTCAGAAGGAATGGTACCAGCTCCTCTCTGTACCTCTGGTAGAATTCAGCTGTGAATCCATCTGGTCCTGGACTTTTTTTGGTTGGTAGGCTATTAATTATTGCCTCAATTTCAGAGCCTGCTATTGGTCTATTCAGGCCAACATTCAAATTCAGAAAATACAGAGAATGCCACAAAGATACTCCTCGAGAAAAGCAACTCCGAGACACATAATTGCCAGATTCACCAAAGTTGAAATGAAGGAAAAAATCTTAAGGGCAGCCAGAGAGAAAGGTCGGGTTACCCACAAAGGGAAGCCCATCAGACTGACAGCAGATCTCTCGGCAGAAACTCTACAAGCCAGAAGAGAGTGGGGGCCAATATTCAACATTCTTAAAGAAAAGAATTTTAAACCCAGAATTTCATATCCAGCCAAACTAAGTTTCATAAGTGAAGGAGAAATAAAATCCTTTACAGATAAGCAAATGCTTAGAGATTTTGTCACCACCAGGCCTGCCTTACAAGAGACCCTGAAGGAAGCCCTAAACATGGAAAGGAACAACCGGTACCAGCCATTGCAAAAACATGCCAAAATGTAAAGACCATCGAGGCTAGGAAGAAACTGCATCAACTAACGAGCAAAATAACCAGTTAATATCATAATGGCAGGATCAAGTTCACACATAACAATATTAACCTTAAATGTAAATGGACTAAATGCTCCAATTAAAAGACACAGACTGGCAAATTGGATAAAGAGTCAAGACCCATCAGTCTGCTGTATTCAGGAGACCCATCTCACATGCAGAGACATACATAGGCTCAAAATAAAGGGATGGAGGAAGATCTACCAAGCAAATGGAGAACAAAAAAAAGCAGGGGTTGTAATCCTAGTCTCTGATAAAATAGACTGTAAACCATCAAAGATCAAAAGAGACAAAGAAGGCCATTACATAATGGTAAAGGGATCAATTCAACAGGAAGAGCTAACTATCCTAAATATATATGCACCCAATACAGGAGCA
Organism: Piliocolobus tephrosceles; assembly: GCF_002776525.5. Lineage (NCBI taxonomy): Eukaryota > Metazoa > Chordata > Mammalia > Primates > Cercopithecidae > Piliocolobus > Piliocolobus tephrosceles. The sequence continues at coordinate 72,762,331 of NC_045434.1, forward strand.
CCCACATTCATAAAGCAAGTCCTTAGAGACTTACAAAGAGACTTAGACTCCCGTACAATAATAATGGGAGACTTCAACACTCCACTGTCAACATTAGACAGATTAACGAGACAGAAAGTTAACAAGGATATCCAGGAATTGAACTCATCTCTGTACCAAGCGGACCTAATAGACATCTATAGAACTCTCCACCCCAAATCAACAGAATATACATTCTTCTCAGCACCACATCACACTTATTCCAAAATTGACCACATAATTGGAAGTAAAGCACTCCTTAGCAAATGTAAAAGAACAGAAATTATAACAAACTGTCTCTCAGACCACAGTGCAATCAAACTAGAACTCAGGACTAAGAAACTCAATCAAAACCACTCAAAAACATCGAAACTGAATAACCTGCTCCTGAATGACTACTGGGTACATAACGAAATGAAGGCAGAAATAAAGATGTTCTTTGAAACCAATGAGAACAAAGATACAACATACCAGAATCTCTGGGACACATTTAAAGCAGTGTGTAGAGGGAAATTTATAGCACTAAATGCCCACAAGAGAAAGCCGGAAAGATCTAAAATTGACACTCTAACATCACAATTAAAAGAACTGGAGAAGCAAGAGCAAACACATTCAAAAGCTAGCAGAAGGCAAGAAATAACTAAGATCAGAGCAGAACTGAAGGAGATAGAGACACAAAAAACCCTCCAAAAAATCAATGAATCCAGGAGTTGGTTTTTTGAAAAGATCAACAAAATTGACAGACCGCTAGCAAGACTAATAAAGAAGAAAAGAGAGAAGAATCAAATAGACGCAATTAAAAATGATGAAGGGGATATCTCCACCGAACCCACAGAAATACAAACTACCATCAGAGAATACTATAAACACCTCTATGCAAAGCAACTAGAAAATCTGGAAGAAATGGATAATTTCCTGGACACTTACACTCTTCCAAGACTAAACCAGATAGTGCTGTTCTGATGTGCTAAAGGGACAATTAGAATGCACATTTCAAATGTAGGTTCATTTCCATTTTAAATCAATGGAAGAAAACCTCATTGTTCAAAGATCTGCCTAGCTAGACTCACAAGAGCTGGAAGTGAAACTTTTATTCACAGAATGCACAGATTCTGTTCCATACATTGCATTGAATTCATAGTCCTAAGAAAGCTGATTTCAGAACAACTTATGAGCATTACAAGAAGGAGTGCGTTGATTTTTTATCAGTTCTGTCGTTTGGCTTGTACTGTCATTGTGTTTAATGAAAGTACATAAAGGTAACTTTATTTATCTCCACTGGCATAAAAAGGCTTTTAAAAAAATTAATACATTTTACTATTTACAATGAAACATAATTTAATTCAGTTTGATGGTACCATAATTATTATAGCATAATAATTTTTCTAGCATGATAACTTTGACATGTATGCCATGCAGAGTAAATCATTAAATAGGAAACAGGTACAAATCAGAAAGATAATAAGAAAATCTATTACCATAAAGACATAAATTATTAGGGAAAAGTGGAAGTAAACCACTTTTAGTTGAAGAGATTCAAGCAAAAGTAAGGTGATAATAAATAATAATTGCAATGGCTGGGCTTCTGAAAGGAACTGAGGCCCAAGGTTTTTAACATCCCTTGTATAATGAACTCAAGATTTTTGTTCCCAATTTCTTATTAGAGTTTGAAGTTTTAAGGTCTTTTGTTTCTGAAATGCTTCCAATAGTTTTGGTATGAGATGAAGCATGATATAAATTCCCTCCTTCCCCTGCGTTTTTCTCTTTTGGCTTCATATATTTCTTCTTTTTCTAAATATAAAAGAAAATTTTTTTTATTGTAAATGTTAAGGCTATATCAGCAACCATAAAGACAAAAGCTGAAATTATCTAAAATCTGAAGATAATCATTATTATTAATATTTTGGTATATTTTGGTGTGTGTCCTTCATATTTGTTCATATATATATACACATACACACATCTCTCTCTCTATATATACATCTATATATATGATCTACTGTCATATGTTGCAATTATAGAATTTTATGATGCTCATTGTTTTATAGTTGTAAGAATATATATTTTATCATCAACAAATATACAGTATAACCTTTGTAATGGATTTACCACAATGTCTTCAATCCATATAGTTGAATATTTAGAAACATCCACCCTCTTGATTTTTATTATACAAATAATCTCTGTCAAGGACATAATTTTATAAGGATTTTCCTGTGCACCTATTTGTTTTTTTCTGAAAATTTTAATAGGGAAAATTTCTGGGGTTCTCAATGGATAGGAATATTTGAAACCTCTTATATTTATCTTATAAGGTTATTTTAATAATCTCACATGAATTACTGGAAGCAAATAATTACTAAAAATCAATTGGTCATGGCTTATTTAAAGAAACCATAGTGTATGGATTGCATCTGTGACACAGTACTTGAATTACAGCTCTTTCTATTCAAAGTAAAAAGGTCTATCCAGTCTGTTAATGTGGTATATCCAGCTAAGTTCATATGACTGAGTGAGCTGAACTCACATTCTTTGAAAGTACAGATCTGTGTATTTTCTGTCTTCCCGGAGCTGGAGAAATTGCTAACTCAGATTTATAAATATTTTTAAAGTGTTGAATAAAAATGGCATGCTTCAAAAACACTGATGTAATACCAGAGTTTTTTTTAACATTATAATAAAAATAAATGAACACAATCACAAAAGTAAAAATACCTGGAATAACCCTAATGAAAAATCTGAGGTCTTTATGAGGAAAATAACAAAATCTTACTGTGAGATACAAGCTGCTTAAGTAAATGGAACAATAACACATTTCCAGATGAGAAATATTTGAAGATGTAAGTTGCACAAGAATTAATGTATAAGAAGGAGACTCCATTAAAAGTATTGGTATCATTTTTTTAACTCAATCTAATGTTCAATTGGAAGAACATACATATGAAAAGAACTAAGACCTTTTAAAAGAAATGAATAATAATCTGGAGGGAGAAAATATTAACTTTACCCATAAGATACAAAGGCATTTTCTAAGTAATTAAGATGCTGAAAGCACCACAATTCAATCAGAATAGAAACAGGTATAAAGAGAAGAAATAAATAGCTCAGAAACAGACAGCATTATGTATACAAATTTAAGTCTAATAAATTTAGCAAAATAAAGCAACATGTGTTTCAACTTTAGATGGAGAAAATATTTGTTATAAAAATAAATTAGCAAAGATTTAATTATCAAAAATCTAAAATACTACATCATAAACCTTACAAAAAGACCAAAAAGATAAATCAGATAAAATATTTAAAATTGTAATGACTAAGAATTACTATCTATAATATTTAAGCTGCCATAAATACCAAAATAAATTTTAAAACCTTTAAAATATTCTGGGTAAAGTGTGTGAGCAGACAAAAAAGAAAGACAAACAAACAAATAGAGAAAGAACATATGGAAAATGTTTGGTCTCAATAGGAATAAAAGAAATGCAAATTAAAGCAACCTACCATTTTTATCTATCAAATTGATATAATTACAGACAGATGAACACATTTGTATACTATTAGAAACCATGTGAAATGATGTAATTTTTTGAAAGCATTTTGCCATGCATATCACATGTCTTCAAAAATATACTCAACCTTTAATTTAGCAATTCCTTTGTAGTTATACATATCAAGAAAAAAATGTAGAAGTATGTGTTAACAAATATTCTTTCAAATAGTAAGAATAAAAAACCTACATAGCCAACAATAAGGAATTGATAAATACATACTGGCACATCTATACTATGGTATATTAAATACCTATTGAGTATTAAATACTTGTTATGAGAGTTTTTTGTGTAATACAAGAAATATTCATGATATAATGTTAAATGTGTAAAGTATATGTGTTTGTAGTAAGATCCCAATACATTATATATGGAAACACATGAATACACATATGTATACCTCCATAGAAAAAACGACTGCAAGCCAATAACACATTTATAATAGGTATCTTTTTTTTTCTTTTTTTTGAGACAGAGTCTCGCTCTGTCGCCCAGGCTGGAGTGCAGTGGCGCGATCTTGGCTCATACAACCTTCACCTCCCGTGTCCAAGCAATTCTCTGCCTCACTCTCCTGAGTAGCTGGGATTACAGGCGCCTGCCACCACACTTGGCTAATTTTTTTGTATTGTTAGTGGAAACGGGGTTTCCCCAACTTGTACAGGCTGGTCTTGAACTCCTAATCTCATGATCCACCTGCCTCAGCCTCCCAAACTGCTGGAATTACAGGCGTGAGCCCCTGTGCCCGGCCTAATTGGTACCATTTTAACAAAACTATCTCTGAAGAAAAACGATACTCCAATCTAAGCCTTTAGCTACTAAATGTAACTAATATTCATCTGTGTAACAACTGAAAATTTGACAATTTTTTGTAATTATTGCAACTACACTTTCACTTTATGCCAAAGTCCTTAAAACAGTCTGCTGCATGAATTAGCTCCTGTGTAACTTTCTAGTCTCATCTATGCCATTCTTTTCTTCATTCCCTATCCCAGCTATAAGGGTCTTCCTTCATTTCCTCAAATCCACCACAATTTTACTTTCCTTGTATCCTTTAAAAATGCCATTCATTTTGGAATCCTCTTTCTAGTTTCTGAGTTGGTGTCTAGTCATGTTACAGTTACCCTAAATGTCATCAGCTCAAAAGAACTTTCTTGACCCTCTAATTTATATTGTTTCTTATTATGAAAATCGTAGTTACATATAATTTTGCCTTAATAATTATTAAAGTCTGTAATTTTATATTTCTATATGATTACTTGAGTAATTTCTAGCTCCCCTTGTAAACCACAAGCCTCTTCAGCACACAGACCATACTTGCAGATACTTAAGTACTTTCAAAATATTTCAGATGTTGAAAGCATAGTGATTAAGTTAGCATAGTGATGATTTGGAGAAATAGGTTTACAATGGGAAGGAATAAATACCCCGGGAACAGGCACCATCATTCATATAAATTTAAATGTTTAATAAATTTAGCAAAATAAAACAACATAGGATTCAACTCTGGATAGAGGAAGTTTCTCCACTCGATCCCAGCACCTACCATTTTGTTTCTGTCTTGCTCCATAAAACAAGCTAGATACATGCTTTTTACATGAACAAATGCATGAATGTCCAAATAAACAAATAAATTTCCTTTTTTTTTTTTGAGATGGAGTCTTGCTCTGTCGCCCAGGCTGGAGTGCAGTGGCCGGATCTCAGCTCACTGCAAGCTCTGCCCCCCGGGTTTACGCCATTCTCCTGCCTCAGCCTCCCAAGTAGCTGGGACTACAGGCGCCCGCCACCTCGCCCAGCTAGTTTTTTGTATTTTTTAGTAGAAACGAGGTTTCACCATATTAGCCAGGATGGTCTCGATCTCCTGACCTCGTGATCCGCCCGTCTCGGCCTCCCAAAGTGCTAGGATTACAGGCTTGAGCCACCGCACCCGGCCTACAAATACATTTCTTAATTTAATTCTATGATTTTTGATTTCTGCTCCTTGGGTGTAAAACTCCTTTGCTGTCTCCCCAAAGGCATATTGCTGGAAGAAAAAACGTGAATTTTATCTGCAACTTTATTTATAAATAAAGAATACAAATTCTCTAAAAACTATATGCTTTTTTTTTTTTTTTTTTGTAAATAGCCCACTAGAATCCTTAGATTCTGCAACACTAATAATTGAGTAAAGTAACACATTGATTATGAAGAATTTCAAACAAAAAGTTGGGAAATATGTTTGATGTGGGCTGTTCTTGGTATATAGACCTATGATTTAGGAGTCACCTATTATCACTTTCTAAGGGGCCAAACATAAGGTTTGTAATCCTCATAACTCTCTGTAATGATGAGGACGCATCACCATCCAAGGAAGTTGATCTCTAGACTCCCACAGGAGAAGTTCAGGAATCAGAGAAGGGAATTCCTTGCTGTAGAGTGTGTCTTAGAGGCTAGAGAAGGACATTGGCCCCAGATGGCTAGATTTTTTTCTATTTCTCTGTGTAACCCATTCTTCCGTTTCCCTCTAACATCATTCATTTCACAGTTGACACTTTCCTGCTGAGAACCTCCTAGGTATAATGGCTGTATGTTCAGTCTACCAAAATCTAAAAACTGATTCTAATATTGCTATTTATTCAACAAGCACTGAAGCCTTGCAACAACAAAGCATGCAAAAACCAACACTAGACCGGTCTATCAGTAGTATACAACTATAGGAAAACATTGTATGTCTGCCCTATCACTGGTTTATCCAGTTAAACTTTATCATGCATGTATTAGAAACCCCCAAATCACTTAGGTGTGGGTTTGAAAATGGTTTGAGTATTTTTAAATGCCTTAAAAAATTCTCTAAATAGGATAATTTCATTTTATTTTTTAAAATTATGCAAAGCCTTCCAAAACGAAAGGTACATCATTTGGGTGATCTGCTGATTGTATTTTGCTTCTAACAGGCTCCTTTCATGAGGAGTTAGAATGGAGAGATTCCGGCCGGGTGCGGTGGCTCAAGCCTGTAATCCCAGCACTTTGGGAGGCCGAGACGGGCGGATCACGAGGTCAGGAGATCGAGACCATCCTGGCTAATACGGTGAAACCTCGTCTCTACTAAAAAAATACAAAAAAAACTAGCTGGGCGAGATGGCGGGCGCCTGTCGTCCCAGCTACTTGGGAGGCTGAGGCAGGAGAATGGCGTGAACCCGGGAGGCGGAGCTTGCAGTGAGCCGAGATCCCGTCACTGCACTCCAGCCTGGGCGACAGAGCGAGACTCCATCTCAAAAAAAAAAAAAGAAAAAAAAAAAAAAAAAAAAAAAGAATGGAGAGATTCCTCCACAGAGACGCTCTGCAGAGTTTGAAATATAAAGTTAAGCCATGAGGACAATGAAATCCTGTGCCCTCTCATGCCTCTGTGGGCCGCATTTCCTGACTCAGTGTACAACTCAGCGTACAGCCCATGGTTACAATTTCCGTTTCGTCATTACACCGCTGCCTCCACAGACACAACAGCATAGAGTATGCACTTGTTCATTATGTCAAGAAAATAGCCAATTAGGTATCAGACACAAATTCAATAAGCTGCTGTGTATGTGTTGAGAACAGATGAGTTCTTAAACAAGTTTGATAAATTAATGCTTAACTCCATTCTTGTGGAAGAATATGTCCTAATTAAACATTTCTATAGCTTTATTGGCCATGATATGATATACAATCAGAAGTGTCAATACATTCAGTACACATACATTCTATAGTCAAATATTTGAAATGACATATATCTTATTATTGCCCATTTATATTTTCATTAACAATATGGCCATGATTTGTAGTCCAGAAAAAAAAAATGCCTTTTGATTTCCCAAGTGTTTAGATTTGTATGTATTTATACATCCAGAAATGTGTTGGAACCTAATGGAAAGATATTAAAAACTATACTTTCTTTTTTGCCTAAGAGACATTTGCATCCAAACAAGTAGGAACGGAATAATTTTCTCTATTTCCCCTACATTCCCACTGTTTTTTATATTAATACTTGCTTTGAACATAAGAACATTCTCCCAGAGTTTTTATTCCTAATGTCTTTTATGTTAATTTAGAAACAACACCTGAAATGGTCAGGAAGAGAGGTCTGGGGCTGTTGTCTGTAACTAAAAGAGCTCCTTATCATGACACTCATTTAATTTATTCTAAGTCTCTAAAATAAATTGTGTGGTTAATAATGATGTAATGTAATAAGACATAGTACAATATCTTTAACATATTGTTGCTTGATGAGTGTTTGTTTATGAAATACTATCATCTGCTGCTTTAGACTTTAACTGAGTTTCAGTTTTACACGTTGGGTTTTATATTTTTAAATGAGATAAAGATGTACTTTCTTTGATCTTTCTTTCTAAAAATATATGTTCTGAAATCCGGATATGTGGGCATAAAAAGAAACAGACCAACGACAAGCCACATTATGCTGTTCTACAGCTGCGTGGTGGACGTTATGTTCCCTTTTCTCCTCCGCTCTTTCTTCCACCAGGAAATATAGTTTATAAGATCTCAGGTGAACTCACTCCTGCTGCCTGACCCCCCTAACTCATTACGGGAAAATGAATTCAGATTGCTTGAAAAGAAGCTGCCTCTTTTATCTTCCCACTGACTGACAAGCAACTACAAAGTTCTCCGACGGGATTCCAAGTTACAAGCTGTACTGCATCACCGTAACAATTCCCCCACTGGCGGGTTTTCCCAGAGGGCAGCGTGTCAGATATACTGCATGGGTTGCAAGCACAGCTCTGAAACCGACCATTTCCCTCCACACTAAAAAACAGATATCGGGGACTATAAAACAAAGCTGTCCCTTTCCTAACAGCATTAGCCTTCCTACAGACTCTTTGGAAGTCTAAGAGGTTCCCACACATAATTATTTTCCTTACCTTCTCAAGAAAATAAATGCTTCTGTATCTTTTTTCCCCCTCTTATAATTTTTATAAAACAGTTTATTCTGGGAGGAAAAGCATCCAGAGAACTAGATTGTGTGAAAAGGACACTGGATTTCTCTGGGTGACCTTGAAAAACTGACTGCATTTCTCTGGTTTTTCAAGATTTTTTAGAGATTTAGAGAATGTGAATATACTGACATAATAAAACACTCTTCCTGATAATTGGCAATTCTGGGAGACGGTAAGCCTATTCTGGGTACTAGGATTTTTCAGAACTATAGTTAAAAATATGCATTTATCTAGTTTAAACCAGCAATGCAATTTTTCTGCATTTGTGCAGTTTCCATTCCCCTTTAATTTCTTTTGTTTCTAGGTGAGGATTTATCCCAAGGAGAAAACACTTGATGCCAATATTGAAATGAGATATGGACTCCAATTATAACAGAAGAAAAAGTTCAGGCTCAGAGAATGGGGGATGGGGAGCCATCACTTTATACTCTATCTTTTCTGCCTAGAAATATCCTAATCGGTCTTTAAAGAGCCCCACTCCTTCCAGATGTTACCACTGCAGTAAAAGCTTTATGCCCCTCCTGCTCCCCACAATGTAACCTCAAAAAAACCCATATCTCGCATTCCTCAGTCCTCACCTAACACTACCATTATGTCTCAAGTATAAAGAGGCTCCTTTATTTCTCTGACCACTCCTATTTAGTTTACTTTTCTGTTTTGCAGTATCCTTGGTGTTTTTCTTTGATTATCTCTAGCAACTGTTGGAAAAATATATGCAGGCAAAATGCAAGAAGAAAGTTAAATTTAACATCCCACAAGTCACCAAAAGACTTTTCCTGAATAATCATTGGAAATACGTGAAGATGCCCTTCTTTCTGTAAGCTTCCACCTTAGGACTTCTGACTCACCACCCAGATCTCCTCCTTGGCGCCAGAAGCACCGCGCTTACTTCAAATTACTCTGCTCTTGAATCATTTGCTCTTGTGAGCTATTTTTTCTAATGTTTTGCAAAAATAATATGTATATATTATAGAAATTTTTTAAAAATGAGTACATATAAAAGGAAAAATGAGAAGATAAACCATTGATAATACAACCACCTAGAGATAACAGATATATTTTCCAAATTTTTATTTGCCTTTTTAGAAATAGTCTTAAATACTAATTGGGTTTCTTTTTTTCAGGGCTGTCAGGTCGTATAAGCAAATAAAAAGCATCTGATTATGCTCATTTGATGAATTGTTCTTTCTATCTTCCATTTCCTTTCTTTCCCGATCCTTGCCTTCCACCCTTACTTTTGAGGACTTGTTTTGGGTTAGAAGTATTTACTGTGGAAAAAGTCACCTAAAACCTATTTGTTGTACCTCTCCACATTCAGAAAGAATTTTCTGAGATCCATGGAATGATCTGGTTTCAACATTAAAAATTGACCAATCTGCTTTTCTTTTCTTTTTTTTTCTAAAATGCCATTTCCCTTTGCTAATGCTTAAGGATTATTTTCATTTACTCTCTTTTTTTCCCCCACAGTAATCCATATCTCTCTTTTTCAAATAAATATCTTTATTCTGTGGCACAGCACAAAATAGGGGATTAGGAAAAAGACATTTGAAGATGAAAACTATGCTGCAATCCAGTTTTTCAGAGCAGGTGAGAGTTAACAGTGCACAAAGGACTCAGCAATTAGCACACCCTGGTGCTTTGCTTAGAAACTCTGACACAAAACAATCTGTCAGGATATCAAGCAATGAAGATAACTCCCCAATTCATTCAAAAGGAAGGATAATGAAGAATTAAACAATTCGCAGAGGACTCCACAATAACCACTTAAAAAAGCAGGATATGTGTACTAAGACATGGCATCGTCTACTAAGTACAGGATCAGTGTGAAGAATCCAAGGGAAGTCTAGTAGTAAAGAAGCTGCCATTTGTAAAAATTATTCTATAGGACCTCAGAATATTTTCTTTATCTTTTCATAGTTTTTATTTTTCTTCTTGATAATTAGGTTGTTTTATATTTGCAGCTGAGAATACTTTTGAAGCTCTGTAAAATAATGACGTAACCATAAATTATCATGGCACAATACTTTCATCTACCAGTTAAATAAATTGAATAGAATTTATCATTTTATAAATAGTTTTACATAAGCCAGGTTGCTACTACTATGCTGTAAAATTTTAATTTTTATTCCCAAACTTACACATTTGTTTGATTTTTTTAAAGATTATATATTCAATATGTTTCATAAGGAATGATTGGAAACCTGTTATGTATAATTTAAATTGATAGTTAATTCATAAGTGTGGAAAAATACTGGAGATGTTGTAAACTGATCATTGGGAGTTGACTGTTCACCTGTGCAAGGTGAATGTTGTAGCCTTGAGAGTCATTGAGCAAAGTACTTATTCCAGGTCAGTAAGTGGCACTTGCACACCCTAGAAAAACTAATTTGTTGATCATATGTTTCTCATTATTGAATAGATGTTTCAAATCAGGTAGAATCCCACAGAAAAGTGCTAATCCTTACTTTTATGGTGGACATTAGCAAATGACAAAAATACATTCTAATATAACCAAGTGTAGGTTGGTTGATTGGTTAATTTTTGCCATTCACATGTGTTTGTGCTCTCTCCATCATTCTCTTTAGTTTTTCATACTCACATTATTCTAATCCATAATTAAAGA
>NC_045434.1:72778486-72915451 GCF_002776525.5 Piliocolobus tephrosceles
ATGCAGTCTGTTTTTATAAGTCCTTGGCTGAGCTGGTAGACTTCTGGCCTCTGTCAAAAAGCCACGCCAATCAAGTATCTTGACTCTCTCTCTCTCTCTGTGTCTCATACACACACACACGTGCATGTGTACATGTGTGCACAGGCATGCATGCACACATGCAAAATTTTTATGAGCTATGTTGCTAATAGTTATGTAAAAATGGCATCATGCTAACATTAAGAAATATATGCATCCTAGGGACTCTATCCCTAAGGCACAATTACAAAAAAATGTTGATTGTGTTAATGAAGCTATGCAGAAAACAGCAAAAGATGAATTATTCAAGAGAAGGATTCTGAAATAAAATGTAATCCCTAGCTGTACAGTGGTCAGGAAGATTTCAATAGCTAAATAAGTAAAACAAGCTGTCAGAGGAAGATGTAGTTGGCAAGAAAGTAGAAAAGAGTTCAGAAATTTTTTTACTATCTTTTAATCATTAGCTTAAATTCAGTTAACTAATCACTACAAACTCATAAACATCACTCATAAATATTTGACCTTTCACAATTTACTAAATGTGTTGATAATTTCAACTTTATTCTTAAGGTACAGGCTCTTGCCTCCCAAGAAGGTCATCAAATATGAAATCCTTAAGTAGGCAAATATTATCAATTATAAAACCTTTATTTGTTAGGGAGAATGTACTTTATCAATTATGAAAATAAATGTGAAAAAGAAAGTGTTAATTTTTAATAACTATGAAGTCACAACATGTTTTATTTTCATCAGAGAAAAGCTATGGGGTTCTTTAGAACTATAACGCTTGCTCTTTTGTTTTTAGTTTAATAGTTATGTACAGAAATGATGAAGAAACTAGGCTAGAAAAATATCAATTCGTCATTTTAATATTTTATGACAATGTAATTGGTTTTATTATGCTTATCTATATAGTTCATATTATTGTATATAGAATGATTTTAAAGCATTCCAAATAAAATGAGACTTGAAAAGTTGAAGAATTAAGGGCAATTCCAGTTAATTATATTATAATCCTCAAATAGTTGGTTAATTCAAAATAAATATGTTTCGTTACATTTCCTTAAGTATTTGGATAAATACGTCAGTTTTTACTATACATTGAATTTGGAAATTGCTGACCTGGTCTTTCTTTTTCGTTTTACTTTTTTGATTATCTACCTTGCCATAAAAGGAATATGAAGGAAAACGCACTTGGGAAAGGTAAAAGTTGGCTTGGCTTTGGCCTGGAAACCTCTCTTGAGAGAAAAAATACTTGAGAGCAAATGTGCAATAAAAACATACCAACACTTTAATACACTGTAATTCTTTTGTTTTAAAATGGAGTGAGTCTTGCTCTGTCTCTGAGGCTGAAGTGCAGTGGCACGATCTCAGCTCACTGGAACCCCCACCTCCCAGGTTCAAGCTATTCTCCCACCTTAGCTTCACGAGTGGCTGGGACTACAGGCGCCCGCCACCACACCCAGCTAACTTTTGTATTTTTAGTAGAGATGGGGTTTCACCATATTGGCCAGGTTGGTCTTGAACTCCTTACCTTGGGATCCTCCCTCTTCGGCCTCCCAAGTGGTGGGATTAGAGGCGTGAGCCACCACGCCTAACCATAAACTGTTAATAAAACTCTTGCAATGTACCAGAAATTTGTGTAAATGATATTTCATTTAAGTTTTTACACCAACTCTCTTAAAGTAGACATTATTTGTCTTTGTAATAGTTGAGAAATCTGGGGCTTTGTGGAATAAGTATATTTTCTACGGAGGCATTGGGATTTAAGGGGTTCAAGCACAATTAAGGCAGACTTCCCCTATAGCATTTGCTTGACTGTTATATATTGCCATTAAGATTTAGATATCTTTAAAAAAACACACTTATTTGCTTCTTTGCAAAAACAAAAAACAAAAACAAAAACAAAACAAAACAAAAAAAACAAAGAAACATGTAAACATGTGAAAGGGTGAATGTGTTTGTACGTGTGTATTTATCCAGGTCTATTTATCTGTGTAAGTATGACATCACTAAGGAACCAAGACAACTTTTTAGCCATATCACACAGGAATGACCTATAGTTTCTCACTTCATCCTTAAAAGAGTCCCTGGAGAATCAATCCAATGAATGTTCCAATAAAAGACACGGTCATAAAATTCTCAATCTCAGACTCCACTAGTGTTATGTAACATTGGCTGAGTGGAGAATAAGAAAGCAAAGTGATTTTCTTATGGAAAACATTATTGTATTTTATTAAAGAGTATTACAAAATGTGAAGGGTTTCCCTCTAATACAATTGAAAGGAAGGAAAGCATTCAAAAAGTTTCTGCTACATTCTGTTAATTTTTACATTATTTCAAAATTTATAAAACCCCAATTTCATTGAATTTAACTTGACAATACACATTAGCATCTAAAAATTTGGTTCAGAGGCATTGTCAATTGTTTTCTATATTGGAATTTCCACAAGGGAATCATTGTGTTTTTTTTGTTGCTGTTTGTTTTGCTTTGTTTTTGTTTTTCCCAGATAGGTACAGGGCAAATCCTCCTGAACCATAAATAACAGCTAACAAACTGGTCAGATTAGGAAAAAAAAATTGAGCTAATACTACATTCAAGTGGTAAGAATATGGAACTTCTGTATGTCTTTTTATTTTAAAAAATACTACACCAAATTCATATTTTTTATTATATGAGCAATTTGCAATTTGGAAGATGAACCATATCACATTTGGGACTGTGAAGCATATTCCTCATTGGAAACATTGAATAGTATTTCCCTGCATGCATGCATAATCTAAATAACAAGAATTATCATTAACAAATGTTAGATGAACAAAAAAATGAACTCTTTCAAAATTTATTCTGATTTTTGCCAGCAAAATATTTAAAAGTAGAAATGATAAATTTTCTGTTTCAATGAAATTTTTTTATTTAAAATGTCAGAGTATTGGGCTGTCTTTTGATGAATATCTTAAGAAACCATTATACACCATTGCCACTTTTGACTGAATTTTGTTGAGTACCGCGTTATAATTTAATGATAGAAAACTCTGCTTTTTAAGATTGATTCACAGATTTCTTAAATCAGTAAGCACACATTAAAAAGAATCATCAACAAAAAGAAGCTGAATCTGTAATGTCCTTCATGATTTGTGCGAGCTATCCAGGGCTATTTAAATACTCAGATATGCAATCACTTAAGGGTTTACATATAATGTGATGGGGACAAAAATATTTTGCAAACCAGTTGAAGACAATGGGCTTTAACTTCTTGGTAGCATATAGTTGACTTGTTCTAAATAAAGACATTGTTGTTCAATCCCAGTGATTAGAGATGGATCATTGACTAGGGAAAAGTGTTTGCATACTGAGTACAGGATAAAGAAAGTACCAAGGGAGAAAATAACTCTGTGCTGTAAGTCAGGATTGAGTCTGGAATATATGAAGCCATGGCAGACTAGGTTTTACAACCCAATTCTATTTCCCCCCTTCCTGTCAAAGCTTTGTGGCATTTGATTTCTTAAGGTTAACATAGTTATCACCTGTGCAGGATGCAGATCGATAATGCAGGTCCCCCTTATTTAAAGTTGCCAGAACATCGGGAGACACTGCTGAGCCAATTTTGTAACCAGAACTACGATGTGCAGCTTACATTTTGAAAAAGTGTAAATTTCAATCTCACGTGTTCTTTTGTTTCTTTTTCTTTTTTTTTTGAATGGAGAAGAAAATCTGGCCTATTGCCATTCCTGCATTTAAGGGTAAGTATCCATCAGAGGGGTCTGGGCTATAAAATGCTTAATGGCAATAAAGACTACAGCTCAGCTCCACCGATGGATGGTGTTAGCTGCTTGGAAAGCAACCAATCTCTGAAACAAAAGGAGAGGTGTGATCAAAAATAAGGAAGCAGAAATTAAAATATAGAGCTGTTTTCCAAGGTAATATTTATATAATATACTCTTCAGTGAAGACAGTATGCATTAAAATGATAGGGCATTAGCAAACATTGCCAAAAAATATCTAAGACTAATGAGCATTTTCCAACTAAAGAAGCAAAATCTAATTAATCAAGAAAAATGCACAAAAATGTAATGTGATGTTTTGAAACTAAAGAATGTCCTGCTAGTTTATGATAATTGTGTGCTATTAATTGGGTTTTAAAAATTATATTAGGAATAGAAAGTATAATCTTGTCAAGCTGTTAACTGCTAATGAAATATAGATATACATTTCAGATACAGATTTCTGAAATATGAATATCAAAAGCTGATATTAATGTAATTTTCAATACCGTTCTTATGAAGCTGTATCACATAAAACTATTTTATCCTAATAGATGAGGTAAACTCAACCTATTAATTGATTAACTACCTGTTGGGGGGCAGTGTTGCCATATTGTCGCACTTACAGACTTTCAATTATTTTCATTTTTTAACCTTAAACTTACTTAGATGTTGAACCCATGATTAGAAAGAAAAAACACCCACCTTCAATATGTCACTAAATTAGGAAAAATTTCATGTTTGCCTACTACACTAGCCAACTTATCTTTCTTTCAATAAAATGTAGACTCTGCCCTTCACTAGACCTATGTTCAGTCCTGAAATTTATGTCGAATATAAAATCTTAGTAACTCTTAAATGAACTTTTATAAAAAGAAAAATCTCCCATCCTGCTTGAAAGGCTAGCTGTGGAGAGGGTGAGTCACTGCCACTTACTTCTTCCTTAATATTCAGTGTCATCTGACATTTAACACATTCCTAGAATGTAAATTTAGATACTCACCAGCGGGCCCAGAGCACAACCTTTGGCTGTGCATGCTTGGACTCTGAAGGAATGTAAACTCCAAGGAGCAAATCCGTAAGCATGACAGCTGAGTTCTGAGGAATTGTGGATTAATACACCATCTAGATATAATCCATAACTCATGATAACACCTGGGAAGATAATAATTGCCTTTCAGTATGACTACTAGACAATAGCAAAGAAGGTCTTAAGAAAGCAAGCACTCTTGATGTGATTTCTGGTTTCATGGAATCATTAAATCACAGACTCTGGTATTTCTCCTTGTCTAGACTCTGTCTCTTACCAAAGGATAAAATAGATGTTACCCTTGAATATCAAATTGTAAAGCTAATTAATACAGAGACAGAAATAGAACCTAACAGTTCCAGCATGAGAATCTTTCTGTTGCATCCTGTTAGCAGTTGTCATGTGTGTTCCAGATCAAAAATTAATAAGTAAAGCATACTTATAATTTGTATTGCTTTCTAAAAAATATATTCTTAATAGATAAGCCCCAGAAATAAATCGACTTTATTTGCTAATGACTCATGATGTATCAGGCACTGTTCTAAGCACCTGGTACGCATTGGCTTCTTTTTAACCCTCTCTTCATAGCATCCCTATAACAGGCAAAAAGAAAAGGTATCATATTGGAGGAGAAACTGACTTCCTACTGCATGGTGTCTGTCAGTCAGGACATTCAAAAGGACATCTCTTCATATGACCTGGTCCAATCATATAAGCATTGAAAATCTGCAGCAACCCAATCAAGATAGAACATGAAGGACATAGACCCCCTTAGTAATGAAGATCCAGTGACCTCACTAGGTAAAAAATTCCAAACCAGTCAGGTGTGATAACTCATACCTGCAATCCCAGCACTTTGGGAGGCCAAAGCAGAAGGACCACTTGAGCCCCAAAGTTCAAGACCAGCCTGGGCAATGTAGTGAGACTCTACCTCTACAAAAAATAAAAATAAAAGAACTCCAAGACAGATGAACTACGAGCTGAGGACAAGGAGAAGAAGTTGTGAATATCAGCTATGATCTCACAACTAATTATAGAAACAAGAATTATAAATGCTGTCATGTTTTATTTCTGCTTATTACACAGAAATTTGTATATAGTAACCAATTTTCCTTCCTCCTTTCCCCATTGATTTATGTAAATAGGGTTAGTGGGTATTAATTTATAGTTTGATTTTTTTAAGTTGAAGAATATCCAGCTGGGTTGTGTCTGAACTAAAAGGGGAATTAACATCACCCAGATAAGAATATGATGAGGGAGGTGAGAGCACCATCATTTGTACAAAGCATTGTAGTATCATGTTCGATGGAAGCACAGAATGATTGTTATCGGTAATGAAAGGTGGTGGAAAGTACAAGGGTGTGTGTGAATGCCGAGTAGCTAAGAAGGTGATTCGTCTGATGTCCACTCCAGCCACACATCCATGCTTCCATAGCCTGTTCTGTACAGCTGAACTTACAAACTACAAATTACGTTTCCAACTCTTGCTTGTTGGCCTTCTGTTAGGTTTTGCCAGTGGGAGGCACTGCGAGGAGGACAGAAGCAGGAAGAAAGAAAACGACCAGCTTCTAGCTCCAAGAGCTGAGGCCTTTGCCGACAGCTGCTGTGTCAGCAGGGGACAAAGCACCTGCAGCCTCAAGCATTCCAGACAGAAGAAGCATCTCTTCTGCACTTTCTGCCTCTTCAGTAGTGGAATGTTTTTGGCATTTCAGCTCTGGTTGGGGTAGTGTCCCATAATGGTTCAAATGTCAAATCGGCAAGTGTAGCAGTAAGCAGCAGCTCTCGTCAATCATCTTTTTTTCCTTCCAGTACTTGCCACCTTTCCCTTTTGTTCTTCCAGCCCTTCTTTACAACACTTTGAGAGCAACCTACTTGTATAAAATATCCTCTGTTTTAAATATCTGAAATGTTTTCTCTTATACCAATCAGACCTAGGTCAATATGTTCTCTTAGGATTAAAGCATTTTTTATTTAAATGAGTTAATACTTTTAAAAAGCTACTGCTGTGACTCATTTTCCTTTAAGAAGATAACCTCGTACAGTTTATCATTCTGATAAGTCCATTTCTCTTATTTCCAAATTTTTTGGAAAGAGTCTTTATTTTACTATCAGGTTACCACTTATAGCTCCTCACACAGAAAAAGATTGGCTGCCAGTGTCTGTTTTCCTTTATTTCTGGTGTGACCATCTATGGGAACTTTATGAATACCTATAGAAAGTAATTTGATTTAATTCTATTTAATACTTGACACACAAAGACACAAATGAATTAAAGCTGAGAAGTGAAAGACACAGTGAAAAAAACCACTTACCTATAATACATAGAAAATTTAAAGGGAAAAAAACATATAATCAGGTAATAACAATGACAAAAAAATTCTCATGTGCCAGGCTCTCTGTGAAGAAGTCAGTTAACCTCCCAAAGAATCTTATGTACAAATAGTGTGTTGCAGAAGCTCTTAAAGAAACCATAAGACCCTAGAAATACTATCTATTTGACCTGCTTTTCAACTGAGATAGAAAGTACCTAAATCAATAGTTCCCTTTTCTTACATAATTGGGGAACAGAGAATGTCTTTTATGTTAGGATTATGTGCATAATATCTCATTTATCTGACATATTGGGAAATGAGATATTTTATAGAAGTTAATTTTCATTATAACTAAATCTCATCCCCTTAAGCATGAACTCTAAAAATCTTAACCATTTTTGAAGGAAATCTTTCTAGTAAGTACTACACACTTACCTGTCTTCTCACAGAGAATATAATGAATATAGCTGAATCATTTTGTGAAGACTCAAAGTTTGATTATGGACATCAAATACTACATTCTCTAACTCTATAATGCCTCAGTGATTGATGAGATATACAGGGTTCTTACCCAGCTTCTACCCTAAACATCACTCAGTGACTGCACCTTACCAATTCTTGTGTCATTGTTTGAGTTCTTCTACATCCTCTCTCAGTGACAGTCTCTCCAAAGTTACTTCTTCTTCTTCTTCTTTTTTTTTTTTTGTCTATCGGACTCTAGCAAGTCAACCCTTAGCAATCTATGTTGAGAAGCTAGATAACCTTGACATCTGGAACTATGGATATATTAAGAGCAGAGCAGACAGTTATTGAAAGAAGGGCTTAGACTAAAATGAATACATGACAAATAAGCTGAGAATGAAATTAAGTGAGATTTGTGACAGTTAATTCAACTGCTCAAAAACTTTTTAGTATCCAGGATGTATCTAATTGAGAGGTGGATGAGAATGAAGTCTAACTTTAACATAGGTGAGATCACAGACAAACACACACACACACACACACACACACACAAACACACACACAGAGTTACCTGGCATCCTGTAGGTAAACAGTATTTGACAACATATGGAGGACGGGCTGAAGGATCAATTGTAGAATCATATTGTAGGACTAATATACTGATACACACACACACATCATATTAAGCTGATTTCAATATAAACAGAATCAATATAATATAAAACATTGTATGATTCAGTTTTAAAACACACTTTTAGTAAGCCAGTCAGTCTAAAACATCTATTAACATGACAATTTTAATTTCATTGACCTCAGATTCCTAAACAGAGTAACAAAAACTAACAAATACAATGTAGTGGACATTTTAAACTGAAGCCTAAGAAGATGCTTTTTACTTTAACTAGAATACAGGACATGTACCAAGAGCTTTTTTTTTCCAACTTTTATTTTAGATTCAGGAGGTTTGTGTGCAGCTTTCTTACATGGGTATATTGTGTGATGCTGAGGTTTGGGATACGAATGATCCCACCACCCAGATAGTGAGCATAGTACCCAACAGTTAGTTTTTCAACACTTACTCCCCATTCCCTGCCATTAACCCTCAGGGTCTACTGTTACCATCTTTATGGTCATGAGTAGCCAGTGTTTAGCTCCCACTTATAAATGAGAATATGCAATATTTGTTTATTTTGCTCTTGTATTAATTTGCTTAGTATAAAAGCCTCCAGCTTCATAGATGTTGCTGCAAAGGACATGATTTCAGGATGTTCTTTTTGTGGTTATGTAGTATTTCGTAGTATATATGTATCATATTTTTTTATTCAACCCACTGTTAATGGGCACCTAGGTTGATTCCATGTCTTTGCTCTTGCGAATAGTCTTGTGATGAACACACAAGTGCATGTTTCTTTTGGCAGAATACTTTGTCTTCCTTTGGGTGTTTACCCAGTAATGGGGTTGCTGGGTCAAATGGTGGTTCTGTTTTAAGTTATTTGAAAAATCTTCAACTGCTTTCCACAGTGGCTGAACTAATTTACATTCCCACCAACAGTATATAAGCATTCAACCCTTTTCTCTGCAGCCTTGCCAGCATCTGTTGTTTTTTGACTTTTTAATAGTAGCCATTCTGACTGGTGTGAGATGGTACTCGTTGTGGTTTTGATATGCAACTCTCTGATGATTAGTGATGTTGAACATGTTTGTTAGCTGTTTGTCTGCCTTCTTTTGAGAAGTGTCTGTTCATGTCTTTTGCCTAGTTTTTAATGGGTTATCTGTTTTTTACTTGCTGATTTAAGTTTCTTATAGATTTTGGCTATTTGACCTTTGTCAAATGGGTGGTTTGTGAATATTTTCTCCCACTCTGTAAGTTGTCTGTTTACCCTGTTGATAGTTTATTTTGCTGTGCTGAAGCTCTTTAGCTTAATTAGGTTCCACTGTCAATTTTTGTTTTTGCTGCAATTGCTTTTGAGGACTTGATCATAAGTTCTTTCCCAAGGACGAATACAGAATGGTGTTTCCTAGGTTTTCCTCTAGGATTCTTATAATATGAGCTCTTACATTTAAATCTTTAATCCATCTTGAGTTAATTTCTGCATATGGTGAAAAGTAGGGGTCTGGTTTCATTCCTCTGCATAAGGCTAGCAAGCTACCCCAGCACCATTTTAAAAATAGGGAGTCCTTTCTCCACTGATTATTTTTGTCGACTTTGTAAAAAATCAGACAGTTGTAGGTGCACAGCTGTATTTCTAGATTCTCTTTTCTGTTCCACTGGTCTATGTGTTCTGTTTTTGTACCAGTATCATGTTGTTTTGGTTACTATAGCCTTATAGTATAGTTTGAAGTTAAGTAATGTGATGCCTCCAGCTTTGTTCTTTTTGCTTAGAATTGCTTTGGCTATTCAGGCTCTTTTTTGGTTCCATGTGAATTTTAGAATAGCTTTTTACTAATTCTGTGAAAAATGATATTGGTAGTTTGATAAAAATAGCATTGAATCTGTAAATTGTTTTGGGCACTATGGCCATTTCAGTGATATTGATTCTTCTACTCCATGAGCATGGAACATGTTTCCATTTGTGCCATACATGATTTATTTTACCAGTGTTTTGTAGTTTGTCTTGTAGACATCTTTCACCTCCTTGGATGGATGTATTCCTAGGTATTTACTGTTTTGTGGCTATAGTAAATTAGATTGCCTTCTTGATCTGGCTCTCAGTTTGAACATTATTGGTGTATAGAACTGCTACTCATTTTTGCACATTTATTTTGTATCCTAAAACTTTACCGATGTTGTTTGTCAGTTCCAGGAACTTTCTGGTGGAATCTTTTGGGTTTCTAGGCATAAAATCACATCAGCGAAGAAAGACAGTTTGACTTCTTCTTTTCCTACTAGCATTTATTTTATTTCTTTCTTGTGCCTGATTGCTCTGGCAAGGACTTCCAGAACTATGTTGAGTAAGAGTGGTGAGAGTGGGCATTCTTATCTTGTTCATATTCTCAGATGGAATACTTCCAGCTTCTACCTTCTCTGTATGATGTTGGCTGTGGGTTTGTCATAGATAGCTCTTATTATTTTGAAGTATGTTCCTTTGATGCCTACTTTGTTGAGGGCTTTTATCATGAAGGTATATTGGATTTTATTGAAAGTTTTTTCTGTATCTATTGAGATGATCATGTGTTTTTGCTTTCAGTTCTATTTATGTGATGAATCACATTTTTAAATATATTTCCAACTCAAGGAGATTTATGAATCACATTTATTGATTTGTATAAGTTTAGCCAAACTTGACATCCTAGGAAAGAAGCCTACTTGATTGTGTTGACTTAACTTTTTTGTTGTGCTATTGAATTTGGCTTGCTAGTACTTTGTTGGGGATTTTTGTGTCTATGTTTATCAGGGATATTGGCCTATAGTTTCCTTTTTCAGTTGTGTCTTTGACAAGTTTTGCTATCAGGGAGATGCTGGCCTCACAGAATGCGTTAAGAAGGAATCCTTCCTTCTTGATATTTTGGAATAGTTTTAGTAGAATCATTACCAACTCTTTCTTATACATCTGGTGAAATTTGGGTGTGAATCTACCTGGTCCAGCTTTCTTTTCTTTTTTGGTTGAGGGGGGTTCTAGCAAAAACAACAACAACAACAACAACAACACCATCCTCAGACAGTATTATAAACACATCTATTCACACAAACTAGAAAATCCAGAGAAAATTCTTAGAAACAAGCAACGTCCAAAGAGTGAATCAGGAAGAAATTAAAACCCTTTACAGACCAATGTCAAGTTTGAAAATTGAATCAGTAATAATAATAATAAAAATCTGGGTTAGGTTCGAGTTTAGTTTGTTCTTGTTTTGCTAGTACCTCTAGGTGAGATGTTAGTTTGTTAATTTGAGATCTTTCTAACTTGTTGAGGTAACTATTTAGCACTATAAACTTTCCTCTGAATACTGTCTTTGCTACATCCCAGAGATTTTGGTATGTTGTACCCCTGTTTTCATTCATTTTAAACAAAGTTTTGACCTATGAATAGCTCTGGGGAAAGTAAAATTTTGAGTCCTTGAAATGCCATGTAAGTATTTTCAAAATTATAGAATACTTGAAATATTTTTTAAATTAATTAATTTTAATTTTTTTGGAGATGGAGTCTAGCTCTGTAGCCCATGCTGGAGTACAGTGGTGTGATCTCAGCTCACTGCAACCTTCGCCTCCCAGGAGGTGAATCAAGCAATTCCCCTGCCTCAGCCTCCCAGATAGCTGTGATTACAGGTGCCTGCCACCATGCCCAGCTAATTTTTGTATTTTTAGCAGAGACAGGATTTCACTGTGTTGGCCAGGCTAGTCTTGAACTCCTGACCTTGTGATCCACCCTCCTCAGCCTCCCAAAGTGTTGGGATTACAGGCATGAGCCACCATGCTGGGCCAAAATAATTTAAAGTAATTTAAAATATGCTCTGGGCCCAGCATGGTGGCTCATGCCTATAATCCCAGCATTTTGAGAGGCAAAGGCAAGTGAATCGCCTGAGTCTAGGAGTTTGAGACCAGCCTGGGCAATGTGGCAAAACCTTGTCTCTGCAAAAAATGCAAAAACTTAGTTGGGCATGATGAAATGTGCCTGCGGTCCTGGCTACTTGAGAGGCAGAGGTGGCAGAATCACTTGCGCCCAGGAGGTCGAGGCTGCAGTGAGCCATGATCGCACCATTACACTTCAGCCTGGGGGACAAAGTGAGATCCTTTCTTAAAAAAGAAAATTAAAATGTTCTGATCACTTACTTTGAGTCAGAAAATAGGGTATACACTTTTATGGATTATTTTCTTTAACATTGACAACTCCAAAAAATACGAATTGTTGTCATTGTCATAAAGAGCAGGGAATGGGTTCTTAGAGGGGCAAACCCATTTTTCAGGCTATAAAAATATAAATTCACTTGTGGAAACTGGCAATCTCACCCCACTCTTGTCACTACTCTAGTTACATGTTTCTGGTCTAATTTCCTCTTCTAAAATTTTTAGGAATTTCACTTGAATTAAGAACCAATGAACATAACATGCTCTGCCTCTAAAAGCAATTAGGTTAGCCTAATAAAAAGATTAATATAAGTATATTGAAAATCAATCAAGCATAAAGTACTATACTTGGTATTTTGGGAAGTAAGAACAGAAAGAATAAGAATAATATCTACCTTTATGGAAGTAAGAAAAGAGTTAAATATAGGTATAATGAAATAACAATTCAAGGGTTAAACAACGATCGGAAGCACCACAATGACTTTATGCCAAACAAATGACATGGTTAAATAGTAGACAGTATATACAGGACCCTCTAGCAGGGAATAATCACTCTGGCTAAAGAAGTGCTATAGACTTTTTAGAGCAGTCAAGTCTTCCATATACGGAAGCGGAGTATTCAATAAGTCATGTGATGAAGCTAATATGACTCCCTTGAAAGGTAATATGTGAAAAACCTATGTTTCAAGACGATGCTTCTGGTGAGGAAAATGACATTTGCCATTGCCTAGAAGTAAGAAAGGGCAAGGTTTAGTAAATGTATCCCAAATAGATTAATAATTTGTTGTTATTCCTGTAGCTGGATGTATTATTCCATTCTCATGCTGATAATAAAGACACCTGAGACTGGGTAATTCATAAAGGAAAGAGATTTAATGGGCTCTCCAGTTCCACATGGCTAGGGAGGCCTCATAATCATGGCAGAAGGTGAAGGAGGAGCAAAGGCATGTCTTACACAGCAGCAGGTAAGAAAGCTTGTGCAGGGAACTCCCCTTTATAAAACCATCAGATCGCATGAGATTTATTCACTATCATGAGAACAACATAGGAAAAACATGCCCCATAGTTCAATTACCTCCCACTGGGTCCCTCCCATGACACGTGTGGATTTTTACAATTCAAGGTGAGATTTGGGTGGGGACACAGAGCCAAACCATATCACTGGATAAAGTCTAATAGAAAACAAAACTTCAAAGGGAGTTTGGGGCCTTGAATGACACTACAAGGAGTTGGGATTTTATGATGCACAGGAGACCATCAGTGTTTTTATGAACTGAGTAGCCACAAGATAAAGTCATATACAGAAAAATTAATCTAGAATCACATATAAAATAGACTGGAGTAGGGAAGACCATGGAGGTAGCAACAGTGAGATGGTTAAAATTATCAAACAGGAAAAATAATTATTAAAGTCATCTTCTCCTGAATGTATAGGAAGTAGTCGTGAATGAGGCAGGGATGTGGGAATGATGCATTTCAGCAGTAGTCTGTGGCAGGACAAACATCTTTAGCAGTTATATATACTTTCTTTTTAATTAAAAAAAAAAACTTTGACACTTAGAGATGGAATGTGCTAGATTTCGATATGGTATGATAATGTCACTATTCAGAAAACAGTGTTCCTTTATCAAACATGAACAATGAAGTTAACAATCTCATAAAAGCCTACTTCTAAAAAACGAACTTGCCCTTCTGTTCCTGGTTAAAAAGGGAATTGTTTTTCAGTCTGAGGATAAGAAAAAACTATGTCTTGTGATGGAATTGTTCGGTATCTTGATTGTATCAGTGTCAAAATCTTAGTTGTGATATTGTATTATAGTTTCAGAAGATGTTGACATTGAGAGAAACTGAATTAAAGATACATGTAATCTCTTCCTTATAATTGCTTGTGAATCTGTAATTATCTCAAAATAAAATATTTAAATTAAAAAATACTGTTGTGCAGGGGAGCATGCCAGGTAAGAAGACACAAACACTTTAAAGTCCAAAGAAGTTCATGCTAAAGCAATAACAACTGGATTGAGTGTTTTAATCAAGTACCATTTAATCTTCAGGAAAAACTCTTGATAGTGGAATGGTTTTTATTTCAGATGAGAAAAAATAGATGACAAAAAAAGGTTTTAGAGAGGTTTGGTAACTTGGCCAGTGTTAATATAGCTAGGAAGTGGTAGAGCTACGTGTCGGCACTGAAGCATTCAGATTCCACAGTGCATACAACCTTACAACTTCCATATACCTATTTTTTCTACATTTTAAAAATCATGTAATAAAATATAACATATAAAATTATATATAATATCAATTCCATTTTAATGACAAATTTAAAAGCCAAAGGCCATGTAACCATTACTCACATTGAAAACACAGAATGTTGCCAGGACCCCAGAAATCTCCTGTCTATAATTGGAGCCCTTTGTTTCCTTACAGATAACTATGAGGACTTTTGAAGAACCACGTCCTTGCTTTTCTACTGATAAATGCATCCCTTAACAACATAAGCAAGTTTCTCATGGTTTTCTAACTTATATTAATAGAGTCATGTTGTATGTATAATTTTTGAATCCTGCTTTGTGTAACATAATATTCATGCGTTCTATATATGTTTTTGAGAGTAGCCATACTTCTGTGTAGTATTCCTGTGGGGCAAATGTTATTTATTTATTCTACTCTTGATAGATATTTAGAATGTTTCTATATTTTATCTATGACATCAGTGTAATTATAGACATTTTTGTACATGTGTCCTGAAGCACATGTATACAAGTTTTCTAGGACAAATGTCCTGGAGAGAAATTGTTGAAATAGGTTCAGTTTTACTAGACAGTGCTCATGTCTTTTTGAAAGTATGTCCATTCTAGTGTACATGTGAGTCCATGTGAGTTCTCATTGTTCTATATCCTCAAAAAGACCTTATTGTCAGACTTTGAAATTTTTGGCAGTATTAGATATAAAAAATGATATCTTGTTTTGATATTATCTTTTACTTTTGGATTATTACAGAGTTTGGCTCATTTTCTTATGTTTATCAGACATTTTATTTTTCTTCTTTTGTGAAATGACTTTTCAGATGCTAACTCCAGTTTATTATAGATGTGTAGGAATGTTTTATATATTCTGGATACAGTTTTCTGATGGTTACATGTGTTCTAAATATCATCTCTCTTACTACTCATCTTTGTGGGTGCTTATAGTATATTTTGATAAAAGTAAATGTTAATTTTAGTAACTCCTTTATTATTATGAAACTACCTTTTTATATCTAATAATACTGCTCACTGTAAAGCATTCTTTGTCTGATATTAAAATAGGCCCATCAGCTTTCTTTTCTTTTTCATTCTTTGACATTAAATCCTGTTGTATGATTTTGTTTTAGAACAGGAGGCTTAACAGCTATTTCAGGGTCCTCTCCTCTAACTGTGGGGACTCCTCAGGATATAACTATTGGCTAAACACTCCTTGCAACACTCACTCAAGGACTATACCAAATCCAAATAAATGGGAATCCATTTGAAGACTATCTACTAGTCCAAGCACCAAACCTTATTGCTAACATCTTTTATAATTAATGGTTAGCTGGCATTAATGAGATGTGGTTGTACTGAGGAATGGATGTTAATCATTTACCAGATAGCCTCCATAAATGTTGTGGTTTCATTCAATGGCATTTTATTAAGCTTTAAGGAAAAATGAGGGAGCACTACACCTATTGACATAAAAAGATGTTTATTCCATGTGAATTAGAGAAAAAAAGCAAGTTGCAGAACAGGATAAATTATACGACCAATTATTTTGAAGTATCAATTTTGTGCATATACTTTTAAGTAAGTAATTATTCATTCAATCAACAAGTTAATTATTGAGTGCCTCCCCTGTTCTGGGCACTATTTCAAAACAACGTCAAAAGCTTCCAAGCCAATTGCCTTCTTTTTCAGGGCTCTTCCTCCAACCACTTCAGTCCTTCTGTCATGATCACATACCTTTAAAACTTGGTTAGATAGCAAAAACTCACTAAGCTTTTATTTCCTGACCAAAAAAATGGGGTAATATTCCTTGCCCTGGTGGTCTGACAGTTAATCTGAGAATCGAACAAGTGAGCATGTGTGAATGTGCTTTAGTAGTAATAAGCACTGTGCACATAGAACGGCCACACATAGAGCTGTCCCTTGCTTGTAGTATGAGTTAAAGTCTTACTTGCTATGGGAAGCTCACCTTAGACTATCTCCTCCAATTCTGACCTATGTCATGTGCTGCACTTCTCTTGTAAAAACTAAACTAACATCTCTCAAAAATAAGCTTAGGCAGGTCTGTATTCCTCCTTGGTACACTGTCATTAGCCAATAGTTTCTTATATCTGTGTGCTATCTTTTCACTTAAAATTCATTACTTTCCAATTAAGTCCAGAAAGTGCAAAGAAACAAGTAGTTACTACACACTGTAAAATAATTTTTGTAAGTCTGTTGGATTTACATTTGGTTTCTGATCATCATCTGGCTCATCAGTAACTATGGGGTAGCTACTGTGAGCCAAGCATTGTGTTGCATGCTGGTAATACAGAAGTTGTCAGAACAGTCATTGTTACTTCCTTCACAAAACTTTCAATCTAAATGAAAGAACAGACTAGACTTTAGATGTATTGTGTGGATGTAAAGTTTACTTTTTAAAAACCAGATGGATAGAAGCAAAATATGGGATAAGGAAGGGAGAGGTGGATGCTAACCTAGTCTGGGTAAGTTACATAATGGGGCTTATCCGAGAAATTAACCTTGATTTTTATTTTATTTATTTGTTTATTTATTTATTTATTTTTTGAGATGGAGTTTTGTTCTTGTTGCCCAGGCTGGAGTACAATGGTGCAATCTCGGCTCACTGGAACCTCCGCCTCCCAGGTTCAAGAGATTCTCCTGCCTTAGCCTCCGGAGTAACTGGGATTACAGGCACCTGCCACCATGCCCAGATAATTTTATATTTTTAGTAGAGACAGGGTTTCCCCATGTTGGCCAGGCTGGTCTTGAACTCCTGACCTCAGGTGTTAACACCCAGCTCAGCTTCCCAAAGTGCTGGAATTACAGGCTTGAGCCACTGCGCCCATCTGAAACTGACCTTTAAGCTAAACTTGGCACTCAGAGCTACTTCATCAAGAGGAAGATGTCATAAGCCATTATTTCACTAATGATAACAAACAAATATTTTATAACAATAAGAGAAAAGTTTTCAAAGATATATTAATAAGTTGATTATTATTTGAAAAATTAAATATGATGGGTTTATTAGGTCAGCAAGCTGCCACTAGAACCTGGCTCTCCTTATTGGCCTTTAAAATGTCTATTGTATTGAAACAAAGTTTAAGAAAATGGAAATTTTGTTCACTTATTTATTCTTGCCACTCTTAGCATGAAAAAAGTCATTTTAAATGTATCTTCATGCACTACCCCCCATCAAAACACACACACACAAAACACCTCTCTGTGTTAAATGTGGATTAAGTAAAATTTGGAATCAGTCAGGGTTTCAACTGGAAACCAATGACAACTCAAATGGCAATGGAAGAGATTTTAGTGGAACTCCTATTTACAAAGATGCGGACAGGGTTAAGGGAAAGCAAACAGTGATAATAAAGCATCCCCAGCTAGTACTAGCTAGGATTGCTAGACCATTCTAACTAGTTGGCTCAGAGTCTGTAAACATCTTTACGTTTGTAGGGGATGGGGTGAGAACAAATTCGGGAACCTGAAGAAACCTGATGCTGTAGGAAAGGGCCTTTGAATAGGAACTGTAGCCTTTACTAGAGGAATGCAGCCCTGGAATCCAGAGCCATGCAGAAAGAGAGTCAAGTGGAGTAAGTTCTGAGACTCCACGCTCCTCTCACCTTCTCATCTTTTGCTGTTGCTGCCCATGGACAAACCAACAGGAAGCCAGAGAGATAGAGGAAGGCCACTGCCACCGCAAGGAAAGGGTCAGCCTTGCAGGGCATGGGACAGAGTGGAAAAGGAGAGTGAATCTAGAAAAGCAAAAGAGAAATATCCACCATAAAAAATATCATTTGTTCTACCACATTGTATTTTTTCAGGCTTTTTCTTGCTTATTCTCTGGTGCTAATAATCAGTAAGACAGCTGAAGCAAAATAAAACTGTAACATGCCATGTGGCAAAGGGGGACAGGTTCTGGCTTAATTCTGTTTAATCTAATCTAGTTCTAGACATTCAGCTCTTCAATGGATGATCCACAAAATGGATACTTAATTCCCATTGGCTGTACAACAGAAGGAATTTCAAGTTTATCACCTTTCTGTTTCCATAATGATAGGATTTTTAAGGTGTTTAATTTTCACAAGGAAGCTGGACGATAATTGTCCATAAAGCATATCCACTGGGATATATATCTTAGTGCCTCTTCATCATGTTATGTCAAATTGTATTTCCTAAGGTGCTCGATAGGTTGTCATATATAACCAAGGAAATTCAATGCAAGTATAATACAATGTAAATTTAATACAAGGTAACTCTATTTACACTGTAGAATTCTGTTTACTGTAAGAATTAAACAATAATGCTTTAGTGTGTCATAAAAATAACATGCATAGTGAATGTAGATGCTCCAAACATATTTGTTTGTCTTTTCCAGTGCAGCACGGCAATAGAAGTATCAACTAAGGGCTCCCCCAAGGTCCAGAAGCTGATTGAATGTGGCAGATATCTCCCTGTGTGAATACTTGATCCTTCAATTAAAAAAGGAAAAGAGAGAAGAGCTTTCACATTGTGGGATAATGCCTTATTACTGTTATGCTCTCCTAAAAATGGAATCAACTGAATCTAAAAAAGACTGTGCTTGGGAAATTCTACCTGACAAACTGACTGGAGGTGTTTCATAAAAGTTACACAAGATTTGCTCAAAACTGTCAAGCAGTTTTCCTAAGTGATTTGCTGAGTTCTATAATCCATTTCACCTATTAAAACTGAACATTTCTAGGAAATAAAATAGAATCACGTTTTGACCATTTAAAAATAAAGTTATTTCAAAATAAAAAGTAAGAAAATCAAACGAAATACCAACCAGTTATCTCTCTAAAACCAGAGAAAAACTAGAACACAGATCTTATGAATTGTAAATATTGGCACTAAGAACAGGACATTGAACAGGTAAAAGTAACAAAATTTTGTTTTCATATAGCTAGATTAAATTCTACATTATAAGCCTTTCTACAAAATGTAGAGGCAGGTAGTATAGTGAAGAAAACCATGAAGTTTTGTCATTCACACCTTGCTTTGATTTGTACAACCTTTCTGCTTAATCAGCTGTCTTGATTTTGAGTAATTAAATTGTTTAATACTTATAAATCTAAGTTTCCACATTTGTGAAATAACAATACCTATTTCATGGGCTAGTTATGAGAATTAAAGTACCTGGCAAATTCTTATAAATTATAGCCATTATTATTATTACTAATGTTATTAGTGTTAGCAGGAAATCAAGTATTTCTTTCTATGCATGCATAGAATATTTAATTTGTATTTATACATACAACTTCATGTGCATACATTATAAAAAATTTATTTCTATGGCATCATCTCTTAATGTGAAGGACAACGTATATAGAGTGTATATGAAAGATCTATAGTTAATTGATTTCTCTACCATCCATTACTGACAGAATATACAAGCTCAAAACACTGAGCCAAATTTTTTTTTAATAACGTTCTATTGTCTTCAAGGTGCTATGTGTAAGTCTACAAAAATAATCAGCCTCCTAAGATGTTTCTATTATTTTTGACATGATTGCCACCGTTTTGAGACATGTTCACATATAAATTCTCACAAAGATGGACCAATATGAAAGACTAAATTAGGAAAATATTTCCATAAGCTTCTCAGGTCCCCTTCACTTCTCCAGAAGATGCTAGACCATGTCTAATGGGTGCCCAGCTCTCATGCTTCTCCCTCTCTCTCTTTTTTGTTTTAGACATGGTCTCACTCTGTCACCCAGGCTGAAGTGCAGTGGCACAATTGTGGTTCACTGCAACCCCTGACTCCCACGTTCAAGCGATTCTCATGCCCCAGCCTCCCAAGTAGCTGGGACTACAGGCACACACTACCATGCCCGGCTAATTTTTTCTTTATTTTTTGTTTTTTTGTTTTGGTAGAGACAGGGATTCATCATGTTTCCCAGGCTGGTCTCGAACTCCTGGGCTCAAGTGATCTGCCCACCTCTACCTCCCAAATTGCTGGGATTATAGGCATGAGCGGCCACGCACAGTCAAATGCTTCTCTCTTAATTATGCCCATGTTGTCATTAACAAATCCTGATCACAGTAAAAATATATCCTTTCATACTGAGACATGCAAAGTGCAGACAAGACAAGTCTATGTGCTGTCTTTCATTAGAATATCTACAGATTACCAGGCTGATGAAATCTTAAGCAAAAGGACTGGGTCTCTAAGTGTGTGCTTTAAGCCTTCAGCAGGCCAAGAGGAAGATTCATTTCTGCTGCCTTTGAAATCATACCACCTGTATTACATAATCATAAAATGTGCTCACAGTGGGCATTTGTGTATGTTGCATGATTGCATGTGAATATGCTTCTCACATCAACACTACTGCAATTTTGTTATTGTCCCTATCATCAGTAAATATGAATTCATTCGACAGCTTTATAACACCCCTCTACTCTGTGGCACTCTGTCAAGGGCCAGGACTAGGGCAGTGAAAAAGGCACATATGATTCCTGCCTTCATGCAGCTTAGTCTAATAAAAAAACTATTTTAGGTCGATTTACTTAGGTGAAAATAGAGGTTAGTTACAAGGAATTATGGCTATTAATAAAAGATAAACATTTTATATTCCATATTTTTAGTTAGTATTTTAAAAAACACATATTCTAATTAGTTTAAAATGTCACTTTAAATGTTATGCTACATAATGACGAATAAGTTTGGCATAGTCAGATAGCTATGCTGTTTTAGCAAGGTAGACTTGAAGTGTGAAGAAAAAACATATTTCAGGATTCTAAGGCCTAAGCTTCTAAAAGGGAATATGGCTCATGAGAATTTGGAAGCTCTCAAAAGCATAACTTTAATTATGCAATTGCAATCTACACAATACAGGTCACAAATTTATTAGACAGTAATCCTTTGTGCTACTTCTCTGTGATAGCTAAGGTCTTACAAAGGAAGCGTCAAGGTCCTACATAATAAGGGTTCCTAGGAACCTTGGACCTAAAAGTCGCTCTTTTTGGCGGTTTTAAAATCATGTCTGAAATCGCAGCCTGTAAAGAACACCTTTGCCAGAGGGAATGTGGGTGCAAAGGACTCTGATTAGAGAAACACAGAGCTGGAGTGTCACACCATCATTTTTGCAGGTATGTGAAGCAAGGGACTAGAATTAAGCAGGACATATTTGAAGACGAGCAAAGCCTTAGGTGTGAATCAAGTGATAATGACTCAGTACTTAAAGACTGTACTTGGCAGACTGAGGCGATTAATAGCAAGTAACATTGTAATAGTAAAATCACAGAAATGTCCATCAGTAAAAAGATGGGTCTTGTAAGCTGTAGCTTCATCAGTGAGATTGCATACCGCCTTTTGAAAGAATGAGGTCACATTTCACTGAACTGCAAGGAAAGATGTTTGCACCATATTGTGAAGTGAGAAAAGTAAATTCCACAACAATGCAAATAGTATGAGCTCACCCTTGTTTAACAAATGCATATTTTATGCATAGATCGCTAAGTGATTATTAATTAACAAATTTGTTTGTTTTAAACTAACACTGCTCTTAATCTTTTTTTTCTAGTTTAGAAGTTTATAGCATTTTATTACATCCTCCCTATATCATATTTTTTTATTATGGTAGAAAACACAACATAAAATTGGGCATCTTAACCATTTTAAGT
The DNA here is from genome assembly GCF_002776525.5 of Piliocolobus tephrosceles. Classification (NCBI taxonomy): domain Eukaryota; kingdom Metazoa; phylum Chordata; class Mammalia; order Primates; family Cercopithecidae; genus Piliocolobus; species Piliocolobus tephrosceles. The sequence goes on from NC_045434.1 coordinate 72,800,744, forward strand.
GCACGACCATGTTATCTACATACACATGGTCGTGCAACAGATTTGTAGAACTTTGTCGTCTTGGAAAACTGAAGCTCTGAACCCATTGAACAATAGCTCTCCATTTCCCCCTTCCACCCAGCTGTAATTCTGCTTTCTGTGTCTGTGCATTCAACTACTGTACATAAATTCACATAAGTACAATCATGCAGTATTTGTCTTTTTGTGAGTGGCTTATTTCATTTACCATAATGTGCTCAAGTTTCATCCACATTGTATCGTATGACAGGACTTCCTTCTTTTTAAGGCCGCATGATATTCCATTGTATAAATATATCACATTTTTCTTATGCATTTATCTGTCCATAGACACTTGGATTGTTTGCACCTCTTAGCTACTGTGAATAATGCTCCAATGTATCTTGTTTCCAATTCTTTTGGATATATTTAAAGAAGTGGGATTGCTACATCATATAATAATTCTATTATTAATTATCTGAGGAACCTCTACACTATTTTTCATAGCAGATGCACCATTTAATATTCCCACCAACAGCACTTAAGGGTCCCAATTTCTCCACATCCTTTCCAGAATGTGTTGTTTTTCTGTTTTTTACTTTAATAATGGTGATCAACAATTTTTTAACTGAGCAATTATTATGTGCCAAAGCACTGTTCTTGGAGCTGCTGGTACACTACTGAACAAAAGACACCAAATTAGGAAAAATTCTCAAGGTTCATAAAGTATGTACTGAACCAACTAGCAAGCTTCCCAGCACAGACACTGTGGAGAAGGACCAGGTTGGGAGACAAGGAAGAGAACTGAAATAACAAAGGGAGAGGATATTTTCTTAAAGCCTTGGTTAAGGATTACCATCAGACTTTCACGAGTAGGAGCTGATCATTTCAGTCAGAATCAGCTATGAAAAGGAGAGAATGTTTCGTACGCCATGGTGGCCAAAGGCTTCCAACTGTTTGATTGGCAAGAACTGGACATTTATGTCAGAATCTTTTTATACCCTTCATATTTTGTCATATATAGGCATGCATAAAAATATACCTAGTTCTCACTATAGAAGGTGGGTTTAATTTTTCTCAACAAATCTTTGTTCATGTTTATAAATCCCTAGTGAATAAATATTCCTTTAGGTACATACTGATTAACAGAGTTAAGATTTTGAAATGAGTGTGCAAAACCGGCAAGTAGTACCTGTTTCAGACTAAACACATGTATATCTCTGGTCCTGCAACATCTTTATGAGGATGCAGAGGGATAACATGTCCATATCTCATAGGGCACCACTAGGAGCTGCTTCTTTGTATACCCAGCACCTTGTACACCTCCCTACCCTGTGAGCATTCATTTATATGGATATTTTCCTCAAGGGACTCTGACATCCTTGAGATCAAGAAGCAAGGAAATTCACTGTATATATAAGAGTGATGGAAACTAGTAGGCCATCAAAATACATACTTTGAATGAACAAATGCAAAATGTTTGCATGGCATGAGGAGGATCCTGAAGTGATCTGAGTAAGCAATATTAGTGGCCTTCACTAGTGAAGTGCAGTCGAGGGGTTGTGTGGTGACAGCAGTCAAGGGTGAGCAAGGATTAAAGTGAAGACTGCTGCTCAGTATCCTGGCTGGCAGGGCTGGGTGGTGCAAATCCGTGACAGAGGGAATACAGGAGAAAGAGCAAGTAGAGAGACAGAGACCATGAGGAGAAATCAACTTGGATATGCTGAGTTGAAGATGTAACAAAAATCCAGGTGGAGGATTTTGTGAGTGGTCTCAGTTGGAAAATGTATTAAATACCCAGGAGCATTTTGATGATAACCAAGGCAGTGGAAGATTCTGATTATTTAGGAGGCCTGTGGTGGAGCCTAGCATCTACTTCTTCAATTGGTGCTCCCAAGATGGTTCTAAGAATCAGATAAATTTGAGAAATACCATTTAAAATTTTTTGAAAGGGTTTATTTAGTTACACAAGAATGAAGTCTATCTTATTCTCCAATTGTATTTGTCTTCTGCAGTATATTCAGAAACTAGAAAGCAACCATTAGGTAGCATATATTGCCATGTGGGTCTAGTACCATTAACTTTGAATTGGGTATAATCCAGAAAAGAAAATTAAAAATTCTTTGGTCAAATGCAAGATCGACACTCCCAAAATAGAAACCCAGGCCCAGAATCTACACAGCTAGACAAATATATTTTAGGAACAAATGCATTTTGAACAAATATATTGCAGGCACTGGGTGGTATCATCTCTCTTGATATCATTAAAGAGCCAGGGCTTTGGAGTATATATGCCACTGATCAAAGGTAATTTCCACAAGAGACATTAAATGAATTAAATATTATTGGGTACCAATAAAAAGTAGAACATTGTGTTAGGCTCTGTGGAGTGAAAGAGAAATTAATGATTTATAGTCCTTATCATCTGGTGGGAGTGTTTGACATATACCCAAATAACTTTAAGCACAGGCTGAATGAAATTCCATTATAAAGGCATAGAAACAGGTCACATAGTCAAGAGAAGAGGGAAAGTTTACCTTAAACTTAAGGAACAGTAGAATGATTCCATAGAATAAGAGGCCTACAGTTAGCCTAGAAGAAGGAGTTGGATTTCTACAGGTAAAGACAGGGTGCTGATGGGATTGTTAATCTCAGTTTTCTTTTTTTTTCTTTTCTTTCTTTTTTTTTTTTTTTTTTTTTTTGAGACGGAATCTTGCTCTGTCACCCAGGTTGGAGTGCAGTGACACGATCTCGGCTCACTGCAAGCTCTGTCTCCCAGGTTCATGCCATTCTCCTGCCTTAGCCTCCCCAGTAGCTGGGACTACAGGAACCTGCCACCACACCTGGCTAACTTTTTGTATTTTTAGTACAGACGGGGTTTCACCATGTTAGCCAGGATAGACTCAAATCTCCTGACCTCATGATCTGCCCGCCTCAGCCTCCCAAAACGCTGAGATTACAGGCATGAGTCACAGCGTCCGGCCTGTTAATTTCAATTTTGTAATCAAGGAAACTGGGGTCCATGGAAGTTAATGAATTTCCCAAGGTAACACAGTCACTGTACATTAGAAACAATTTTTGACTCCAGGACTATTTGACTCCACCCATGTTTCACAACCCAACATTAAGCCATAAATATTACAGTGTGGCTAGAAAGGAAGATATGTTACAAGGCAATGTGTATTCAGGTTGAGTCACAAGTTGGTAGTAACGTGAATACCAGACTAAAAATTTGGACTTTATTCTTTGGGTATTGGAGGAGAAGCGTGGGGACTTTGAAGACAGATGGAGAGACAAGGTGTTTTCCAACAATCAGATTATCACTCTCTAGACAATCAACAAGAGAAATAAAATGCTAAAAAATTGGGGGAAAGTGGGGAGAAGTAGTTAAAAAAAAAAGTAGTTTTTTAAGAAATAAAACTACCTTTTAAATGTCTAACCATTGTACCACAATTAAAATTCTAAAAATCCCACTGTGATTAAACACAAGACTTTGGAATACCATGGAAGTACTCATACAAATCTCCAAAATCTCCCAAATTCTTCTTGCTTGATGAGTACATTTTAAAACTGCTTGCAAATATACAAAACATACACAAATACACAAAACATTCAAAGAGCTTTGAAATGTGGAAAATATTTCCCTGAACAACTGAAGATTCTGAGTGCAATTGTAGTTCCAATTGCATTTACCAATTGGGATGGAGGGAAGTGTTCTACTATGCAAATCATGTAACAGCATTTCACAGCAATCCGATTGAAATAAATCATTAACATTTTCATTGCCACCTATCAGAGTTCTTTGTGGAGTAAGAATTGTAACAAGATGGTTGATTGCTTAATATAGTATCAAATAGGCATCCATTTATTTTTTCTTGGAAAATTTGTAATAGTACAGGAATAACTTCAATAGCACAGATAATAACTCACTCTGATTATTAGAATTCTCTCCATTACCTCAAATATATCTAGCACATTTGCCAAAAGTTTAATTAAAATGAGATGGCTGGAATAATTAATATCATAGTAAACATAAGACAAACTAATAAAACTGTAACTTTTTTCTTTCATTCTTTGTGCCTATGCTAAAAGAGTCCATTTCAATTTTCAGTAATGAGTTACTTAAAAGAGTGTCTATTATATTAAAAGTCTTCTTGATATTTGTCTCAAAGAGGAATGAAATTTAATGTCAAGTAAGCTTCCATCATTGTGAAACAATGGTACTATGTTATGCGAATCTTAAAGATATTTCCACTAAACGAATAAAGCAATTTCTACCCAAAACTACTATAAATTCTTCATAATGAGGTTTTATTTTAGTGAAACATAACTAACTTAATTTACTAAACTGTACAAAAACATATATATTGCTTAGAAGTGCACAAAACTTGTTTCCAGCTAAATATGTATAAATATGTGTGTGTTTAATCTATGTGTTGTTTAAAAACTGCATGTTGAAATATTTATAAATAGTATATTAAAAAATACAGAGTTCCAAGTGGCCTCTTTTAAAATAAACTTATTAAATCAAAAGCGTTTTGACACCATATGTACATGAACTTTCCACCTCTCTCCTTCTCTGAGGAAGAACTAATGGCTTTTAAAAACAGAAAGTCATTGAAAATACAATGTCACTCTCACTACGGCATTCTTTGGGAATCCTCCCCATTTGCTCTCTTCACCTCTCCTGCAGCATATTAAACAATAAGATGCAGTACACAAGAACTATCAAAAGGGAGCACTTTTGAGCCACCAAAATTGTGTGTTAGCCTAAAAACCACAATCTCCCCAACTACAGACAATGATACTATCTTAGGTATTTTATGTGCTAAAATGATCATTAAAAATTAAGCACCACATATAAGCTGCCATTTAGAATATTAATTTACCTTTGCTAATCATCTTTTTAACTTGAGGCTAAAAGAGTTCACTTACCATTCGGATATTCAGGCTCAGTCCAGGAGACATTAAAGGAGTCAGGTGAATATGAGTGAACTTTGGGGGCTGGTACACCCTCGGGTATGTCCTCGTCAGTTAGGGCCTCACTGGCCTCACTCACTGTGCACCCACCACCCGTGCAAGCCTAAACAGAGATGCAAAAATGCGCACTTCACTCTTGGTCCCAAAAGTTTTCATGAACATTGAGGAAAGAAAATTAACAATAAGAGTTTCAGATTTTGTTATATAATGCTCCCTTTACTCCCCCAAAATAAATTCATTTCAATGTTAAGATTCAACATTTATTTAGTTTGCTTTATAAGGCATAAGATAACCATCCCCAATAGTTAGAGAATAACCGAGACAGTATGAATGTATGAATTAGGGAAGCATCCTAAGTGAGAGCCTAGAGATGTAGGGCATATATTGACTGGATAAACAGCCCTGCTGAAGTTAGCCTTGCACAAAGCTTCCCAGAGTGAATTACACACACACACACACACACACACACACACACACACACAGAGCATGTGCACACATAAGTAAAGTACTAGAGGATGAAGACTACTTTAAGGTAAAACAACTGACTTCTAGGGAAGAAAAGATGTGCAGCAAATACCATTGCCTTCTATTCCTACAGTGTGACCAATATGTTTATAGTATAACACCAAGTAAAACGAAATAAAACAATGTTTCTCATAAAACAATAAATACAAAGCTATTGTTGAGTGAATGTTTAATGGCTTAAAGGATCACATTATTTACTCATGTGTCAGAGTAGATAGACTTCATCAAAACATGTCTGACAAATTTAACATGATCACAGAACTCTCTGTTCCCTAATTATGTGTCACTAACGTCAAAAATGGTAACATGAATGTTACAGAAACTTCTGTGTACACCTTCATAGTAAACTGCAAATAATTTTTTTAAACTTACTGGACAAGCACTTTTCCAGGAAATTGATACATGCATTAGGGGTTTTTAAGCTCATATTTGCTAGCAATATTAGTAATTATATCCTTATATAACAATGATACTTGAAAACTATACTTAAGCTTGGTTCAGTATCTCTTCAAGTGACCATTTCTTTCTTTTCTTTTTTTTTTTTTGAGACGGAGTCTCGCTCTGTCGCCCAGGCTGGAGTGCAGTGGCTGGATCTCAGCTCACTGCAAGCTCCGCCTCCCGGGTTTACACCATTCTCCTGCCTCAGCCTCCCGAGTAGCTGGGACTACAGGCGCCCGCCACCTCGCCCGGCTAGTTTTTGTATTTTTTAGTAGAGACAGGGTTTCACCGTGTTCGCCAGGATGGTCTCGATCTCCTGACCTCGTGATCCACCCGTCTCGGCCTCCCAAAATGCTGGGATTACAGGCTTGAGCCACCGCGCCCAGCCTTCAAGTTACAATTTCAATTGATACAACAAAGTTTAAAAATATTTCAAAAAGCACTAAATTTTCCCAAAATCAAAAAGAAAATAAAGCAAAATCATAAGACAGTGTAAAAAAGCAGAGTTATTTAACTCATTTTTGTGTAGGATAGATATTACTAAGATAAAAAATTACAGCATCTCTTTCTTTAGGCATCCCCTCTGATTTCTCAGTTTGATACTGAGGGAGTGATTTTGTGATTCTTAAAGCAGTAAATATTCTTTTTCCACAAAGACAGAAGGAGGCTGACCGATTTTTAGATTTTTTTTTTTTTTTTTTTTTTTTTTTTTTTTTTTTGAGGCGCCCGCCACCTCGCCCGGCTAGTTTTTGTATTTTTAGTAGAGACGGGGTTTCACCGTGTTAGCCAGGATGGTCTCGATCTTCTGACCTTGTGATCCACCCGTCTCGGCCTCCCAAAGTGCTGGGATTACAGGCTTGAGCCAACGCGCCCGGCTTAGATTTTTTTTTAAATATCGGAGTATACTACTATTTGCAACATTGTTGAAACTTGTTGCAAATTCTTCATTATATGCATAAACAAGAGTTTATGGTCAACAAACATGGACATTCATCTCACTTGCTATTACAAGACTATAGCAGTAGCCCATTTCTTCAGGACAATTTCTTACCAGCTTAAGCAAGTTTCAGATGGGTTAAATTGTGGTCTGGGCATGAAATTGCATTAAGATTGGGTACCTAATTAACCTCTGTGGGTTTCCTCTAATTCTCAGCTGTGGCATGTGCCTTTCTATACAAGAAAAAAACCATACTCCTCTTGAGAATGGAATCTTTGCAAATGTGGCCAAACTCTGACTCAAAACTTTAGGACAAGTCACTGTTAGCTCAAAAAATAACTGCCTAACGATTAAAATAGAAAAAAAAGTTGAAGACCCCAGACATTTCAAATGTGCTAAAAGTGCCCAAGAAAATATGGCAGGAAAAGAGGCCATATGAGACAGCTGAGTTTTCAAAGGAAAAACGGTCAAAGACAAATTCTTCCCACTTCTCAGGGAGAAAAAAAAAATCCATTTATTTGCATTTTTCAGATTTTTTTTCCTAGGAAGGGAAAAATGTTGCAGCTTCTTATAGTTAAACTTGTAACACACTGGGATTTAACTCTGATGGTCTATTTGTCACTATTTTTTCTTCTTTGTGTGCTAAGATATTTCCCCCACTAACACTCCCCAAATAAATTGTGTACTATACAACATATAAGTGTATATTTTTTTAAACAGAGTGTGAATTAAAATTTACTTTGTTTTGAGGATTTTATGATGTCTTCTAGGATAAATAAAAACATCCTTTGGTTTAGAATGACTGTTTCTTATACTATGTCATCTGAGATCCATAAACCAGTAACTTGACAAAGAAATCTCTTAAGAATATAAGGCATTTATGAAAGAATTTTTCTTGTAAATTATATTATTTATAAAGAGGCTGCTGAAATAAGAGAATTACCTGCAAATTATTTTATTTTGTTTTGTCCACATTCTTTTTGGATGCATTTAGAGGGTTCTAAGTAAGCAACACAATACCTTAGTTCCTTTGATGGGAAAATAAATGTTCTTAAAGTTGCTTCCAATTGGTCTAATCTGATATCATCTAAATGAAATTGAACCAATCAGTATCTTGTTTGACCTGCCCGCACCAGAGGCCACTACATTCAATACAGCTGAATGCTGATTAAAATTCTGGTTTGGAAAAACTAAACAAAATATTGGTGCTGATTAAAGATGCCTTTATGAAATGGCAAGGTCTCTGAAAGCCTGACAGCCATTAAAATAAGTTGTTGTAACTCATCTCTTACGGCTTTTCTTAGTTATAGCCATTTTGAAAAATTCATAAAGGCATAACTCTGCCTTAAAATGATGAGTAACATCTGAGAAAATAAGGGATTCAATTTTGGTACAATAAAATGCATAAATAATAAACTTGTATCAATTATTTTTTAAATCATGACTATTAAGACAACCCAAAACTAGCAATCCTTTCTTTGTTGTTGTTGAGACGGAGACTTGCTGTGTTGCCCAGGCTGGAGTGCAGAGGCAGATCTTGGATCACTGCAACCTCTGCCTCTTGGGTTCAAGGGTTTCTCGTGCCTCAGCCTCCCGAGTAGCTGGGATTATATGCTTGCAGCACCACACCCGGCTATTTTTTGTATTTTAAGTAGAGATAGGTTTTCACCATGTTGGCCAGGCTGGTCTTGAACTCCTGGCCTCAAGTGATCTGCCCACGTGGTCCTCCCAAAGTGCTGGGATTACAGACTTGAGCCACTGTGCCCGGACCAAACTAGCATTCTCTTTTCCAGTAAATTTTCAGGTCCATAGGGATTGAGGGCGTTAAGAGTGCAACATATTTTAAAATACGAAGAAAAAGAAAAAGGCCACTTGATCCATAATTACTTAAAAAGTTAAGCCATTTCCAGGAATCTTTCGGGAACATGTAATACTTAGAATTCATCAAGTTACAAATGGCTAGCAGTAGTATGAAAATTATCAAACAACACCTATCTTGATAGCTATCTGTATTAATAGCTTCTTTATTTTATTTTTAACATACTGTCTTCTTTATTAGGAGCTATCACATTTCAAAATAGACTTTGTTGAGTGTAGCAACATATTATGCTATTTTTTTTTTCTTGCAGTGGAAAGAGTATGTTTTGGAACCACACCATTCCTAATTCCAATGCTTCCAAGCAAATTATTGAATTCATATCAAAAGTATTAGAATCTTTATGAAATGATGTCCTTGGTGGTCATGCATTCAGGAATTATTTGCTCAGCTTCCAATAGGCCCTGTGCTTGAAACTGCAGATTGAATTTTGAAAGATTCAATCCTTATGTTTCAGCAGTTTATAATCCAGTCAAATGTGAAAACTAAATGATGTTACATGAAGTAACATACCTGCTCCAAGCCTAGAGTAAATCATAGTGGTTCAAATCCCCATGTGTCTTCCTCTATTCCAAGTGCTGCTTAAAGGCTTTGTTATCTTATGTTTTGTTTTCCAGCTCTTAGTCAACATGCTATAATGATCTATAAAGGCAACTCCACTTTGCTGAGAACCTGCTCTCAATCTATGAATCTAATGACCTTGAAAGCCAGTTATTATATTGAAACTGTGAAATATATAATAATCCCTCAATTAACCAGGATGAACCTAAAATGTTTTGGTTCATTTAATTTACTGTCTAACAGAGTTAAGTAAAAAACTTGTTAGTTGAATCCTCCCTGAAAATATATTATTTTCTGCCCTAATAAATATAGTGAACTTGAAAATAATGTGAGCAAGTTTATTTCCCCACCAAGAGTTAAGGCAAGGATTTTCACATCTTTACAACGTCTCGCATCAACACTATTCAGTGGCTGACAGATAGCATTTGACTCCATAGAATAGTGTTTGGGATTACTTTTTTTAGCATCATAGAATATTATGGGCGAGAGACATTAAAAATCGTTTAGTTCAATGTTCTAATTTTAGACTTGAAGAAAATAAAACTCAGTGAGGTTAAGTGAATTTGCCTTAGGTCACACAGTTAGTAGCAAAATCTGAATTAATACTCAGGGCAGAGGACTCCTAATCTACCAGTATGTATTTTCAAGGTATTAAGGATTTACAAAATATAGGAGATTGATATGAATTCTGATTGACCACACAGCACATCCTAAAATCTGCCCTAGGAATAGAATCTGTTTTATGTCATTTGCCTACTTCTGATAAAAACCAAGAGCACAATTTTGGTTTAATTTTGGTTGCTTCCAAAAAATTAAGACTCTTCCTGATTTTGATACTACTATTATTTTGAAAATAGTTTGTATTTCTGTGTTAGCATTTGAAAATCAAGTTAGTATATTTCTTACTTAATGGGTAATAAAACTGTAAGTAACCAAAGTGCTATTTCATAAACTCTGCTGTGCGGAACACCTAGGCATACGGAGTCAGTTTTGAACAGTATTTTTTACCACTGTGTGATTGCCCTTGTTTTGTGGTGTTAAGTCAGACAGTTAGCAATAGTTGAATGTAGTTTATTTTCTCATAGTGTAATATTTAGAGCATTCAAGAGCATGTTAAGTAAAATGAATGCATACACAGTGTCTACATAAATGTAAATTTATTCATAATCAAGAGCAGAATATTTTCTATGGCATTTATCAAAGCAAATATCCTTATATAGGTATTACTATAAAATGAAGAGTGTGTTTAAAACAAATAGGGACAATCTCATGTTTATATTCAGTTATTTTCAGATGTGCTATTAAACTTAAAAAAGATTATATTTCATCAAAAAACAAAAGGAACTACTGAGTATAAATTTCACAGTAATATCAAGGTCTTTTAAAAGACCTTTGTGTAAAAGTGCTATTTTGCATTAAAAAAAAAAAAAATGCTATTGTCTGTCTAAAGTAACCTCTAAACTATGTTGGTTCTGGGGTTTTATTAAGTGACTGTTCTTCTGAGATATGAGCATAATATAAACCAGAATGTAATAACAGTCAAGAATATTTGACGGTCATTTAAACTTCCATTAAAAAATATAGGATGTAAATTTTCATACTGTGCTTGTTTTTAAAATGAATACAAATGCCACAGAGAAATAACCTTGTTAATCCTAGCACTTTATAAAACGTTCTTAACAATTATGATGTTCTACAAGTAATTTAAAAAATCTTGATAATCCCAACTTTGACTTGGGAAAATCTACTGACTCAGGCTATTATTCTATCATTTTGGATAATATAAAAGAAATGTGTAGGTACTAGATCAACAGAATTCAAATTTAGGATGGGAAGTGAGTTTTCACTACAAATAGTAATACATGAGGATTTTGATTTTTTTTTTTTTTTTTTTTAGAGAGAAAGAAAAGATAGGACAAAAGGAGAGGGAGAAAAAGTGGAAATGAAGTGGAATGGGAACAGAGAAAGTGATGGAAATAAACTTACTCCCAGCTTGACGAGATATTTATTACCAGGTAAAAGGTATTGTAGCATATGATCCTGGAAAAGTTCTGTACTATTATAGATGACACTCCAAACTGTAAAATCATCTGTGTGATTTGAAACATATAATATATAGCGTTCCAGAATCCCACTTATTTTTCTTGGTTGTTTCCACCTGGGAATGGTAAAATGCAGCATTATTATTCATTCAAGTCAAAACTAAAATATGCAGGATTTTCAAAGTACACATTTGAACTTGGATTTGTGACACTTTTTAAATAAAACATAAATCTCAAAATTGATTCATTTAAAATAAAACACAGAAGTAGTTATCCAATGCCTATTCTGAGGGGCAAAAATAAAATATGATATGGCCCCTGCCGTCTGGTTACTTGTAATTTTAATTAGCTAACAATACAAAAATGTATAAATGAGTATTTATTTTGAATTTAAGCTGCAGAACAAAAACTTCAGAAGTAGAACATCTGAGAACTTAGATACAGGGAAAAGAGGGAATAATATAATTGTCCTGGAAAATCCAGGAATCCAACATAGGGTTAACATGTAATTATAGAAAACAGTGACATTGATGATTGGAAGAGCTGAAACAATCAGGCAGGACTTCTTGAATGAAGTGACACACTACTTAGATACGTAAGATTTTATTCTTAACAGATGAATTGGATTTGGATAGGTAGAAGGAAGAACTGAGGGCGTTTCGGATGAGGGTTACAACATAGCAGTGGAAATGAGAAGGGCAAGTCAAAGAACGGACAGAAAATTGTTAAGCTGAGAAATACTTGAGTCATGGGCAATCTTTTTGGCTAAGTCACGTGGCTTGGTTTAGTGGCACACGAAGCCAACAGGAGAATTTAGACATGGAACAAGGAGATGTGAATCATAATATTTTTCAGCTTGAACAAATGTCGTAATTCATTCAGCCTCAACTTTTATTTTAGAGATAAGAAAACTGAGACCAGGAGAGATAAATATGAACAAGTATTAATTCTTGATAAGAGAGATCTATTAGATTTTAGCTCAGTACAATAGTACAGCTTATACCTTATGTATTAGGAAATGGGCAAGAATCACTAATACCAGAAATCATCTGAACATGCCTATATGTGAAACTTCCTTTCTGACATCAGTTGCAGATAACAAGGGAAGAAGAAGGTCCTGGTTTATACTCAAAAAGATATATATGCTTTCTAATTCCAAATCATTACAAATAATGCCCCATATATAAAAAGTTCAAGGCAGTCATGAAAGTGGTCAGTTTTTCCTTTATTAAGGTTTGCATGGAATCTGTGGGCCTATGTAGCTCAGCCTGATTGCATAAAGACAAAATGGAAATTAGGCTGGCAAGTGATAATCAAAGGTTCCCAGATCCACTGAACTAATCACTTCTATGCATTTAATCACAATAAAATTAATTTTATGTCACAAGCTCCTCCCCTGATTAAACTCACTGGGATTCTTGCATGAACCAGCATGAGAGAAAGACAACATTTCTACTTACTGTATGTGTATAGTTCTAGAATCCAGGACAGTCAGAATTGGGGAATCCACGTGTTCTGGTGGCAGCTGTGCTGTGTACAGTACGACCCAGGAACTGTTTGTACAGCCCACATGTGTGCATGCACTGAGTAGAAACTGGTGGGGTGTAAATACTGCTAAATCTAGGGGGTAGGGAGAAACAAGAATTTACTTAGCATTATACTTGTTATTGAGGAGATTTCACTCCTCCACTACAGTCCTACCTCAGAGAATTGCTAAAGTAAGGCTTAAAATATGAATAAATTGCCATAAAAATCAATAGCAATACCATACAGGGTGCTTCATCCCTTAAATATACTCTGGTTATGTTTAAATAGACAAATGTCAATCAAACTCTTGTTTTGACTTTTTCATTTTAACAATTTTACTGTTTTCTGGAATGTCTGTGACCAGGTAAATCATTTGCTAAGTTTAGTCTTAGTTCAATGGCTCTGTTTAAAAATAAATGAGATATTTAAATTATTTTAAAGCACATTTGAAGACAACAGGAGTTGCCTTTGAAATGCAAATACATAGCTTATAACAATGACTTTGAGCTTGTAATTCCGTTTGTCAGATTTCTTTCTTCTCCTGTCCACCACCTGACTATTATTTGACCTTCAAATTGTCGAGGTGAAGTGCACATTTCTGCCTTATAATGTCCCTAACACTCCTTGCTGTTACCCCAGCACAAGATGCAGCTATTATCCTCTTCTCTTTATCTTTGTATATACTTCTAGCTTAACACTTAACAACACTACCTCATGACTATCTGATACACTAAATACCTTAAGAGCAGGAATGGTAATATATTCATTTTGCATCCTTAGTATGTAGCACAATATCTGGTTTTGAATATGTGTTTTTGAATGAATGAATAATTAATGAATGAGATGAGCTAGGTCTGAAAGATGACCATGAGAGTAGGGTAGTGCCCTAGGCCAAAAGAATCTCTCCCTCCCCTGAACTTCCCTGGTGTTTTGTATTGTCTGTCTTTCTAATAGATACCACATTCTCTTGTATTAGATTAAACCAATCTGTAATATACTAACTCAATTCTGAAATATCCTGAACATTTCATTACACTTGATAATCTAACCAAAGTTCAGTCAGGTGTACCAAGACTTACACATCATTAACACTTTAACACTACGAGAAACAATCATTATTTTCTGAAATATTTTTAAAATAAATTAGTCACAACTTAAGTAACTCACATTCTTAAATCTCATTAACCATGAATCACCACAATTTCATGTTGAAGAGATTAATGAAATGCAACCTAATTCAGGCAAACAGATTTTGCATTGCACTGATAACAAAAGTAAACTGGGGAAAGAACACTTTCCCCAGTTTTCAAGCAAGGTATAATCAATTGGTTAAACATGTAGTTCACTAGAAGAGAGATTAAAAAAATAATTTACAGTAAATATAGTTACCTTAGAACAACAAGTTATCCAAAAGAAGAGACTTTTAATGCTTTTGATTAAACCTTGTTTTCGTTACAAATTTTATCCTACAGGAATCCAATGGTTGCAAGTTGAGATGGGGCACTCCCAATCAATGTAGTGAAAACATATACTTCAAGGACACTTTGAAGCTTGTGGTGAAGCAGTGTGGCATTGCCAGGGACTGCTGAGAGATGGCAGCAACAGTCGCACTATGTGTGCACGACTGAGACAGAACTGGGGTGCCTTCATTTGGATCAACATTCTAGGAAACTTATGAAGTTAAAATCATTAGAGCAGTGGCCTCAGGTGCTACCGAGAGAGTAGACTATTATTTACTGAGAGAAAACTTCATGCAAAGCAAAACACCTACCACCAGGGCCAATCTTGGCCAAAATTATAATGTGTTTATATGCTAACATACTGTATCTGTCATTCCCCTGCTCTCTTCATCTTCTCTCTCTGGTGACCTTTTTCTCTCTCATTGTTCTCATCTGTCTGAATTCCTTGTCCTCCCTGAAAAAGAGAACCTGGGGATTTGACTCTAAGTCCCGTTGCAGGAGCAAAACCAAGGAGGTCACCAGGCTTAGAGGAATTCCTGGTAGGTAAGTCAGTGCAATTGAAGAAAATCTATAGTGTTTCAACTGAGAACACATCCAACTTGCTGAAAGAACATGCTCCAGCCAGAAATTATATTCCAAGTCGCCAAATCCATGTGACCTTGAAATATATAATGGCCATATCAGATTGTCTTGGTCAGCCGCAACTGAGACTGGATGCTACAGAATTCTTTGGCCAGTGAACTCTTTGGAGTGGGACAGTTTTTCCTTCTTTCTTACATTCTGCTTTGCTGGGGCAGGGATTTAGCTACCCAATTTGTAGGTGGTGGAGAAGTTACTCCATTTAAAAAATCCTGATGCTTGCTTGCATATGTTTCCATGGTACAGACTTGCATATCTGGAACTTAGGTATCTCAAGGTAGGACTTAGGTCTCTCAAGAATGCAACATCATAGTATCACATATCACAGTGTCTGCTTATCACAGAGTGCTCCACTCACCTTTCCCCTATAAACTGCATGCTTTGAAGGCGACTGTGATTACCTAAGCCCTAAACCCACCCAGAATATCTGCCTCAGATGGGAGGAGATTCCTGAAGCAATTAGTTCAGGGTTTGTTATCCATGCCCAGATTCTTCCATGGAGCGGGAAGTGTCCATTTCTAGAATAATTGGGACTGGGAGTGAGGGATCAGTTGGGAAGTAAGTATACTTAGAAGAGTCGTGTTGCTTGAGAGGGCTGGAATTGCTAGTGAGCCAGGATTGAAATAGGGATAGTTTAGTTGAGCTTGTCAGATCCTCCATCCCTAGTTAGGGTTTACCTCTAGATTATCCAAGGTATTGTGAAGTTTATGGGTAAGAAAGGTGTTGCATTTTAGAAGATAGCATGTCTTTAAAGTGAATGTGTAACAGAATTTAAGATGTTCATGCTGCATTACATGAAAACTGCTGCAGAAAACACAGAACAGAGGAAGGAGAATTAGAAGTTCTGGGTAATTTCAATAGGTAAGAGTCAGCAGAGGCCTCATTGGGAAGGTGACATTTTGAGCAAAGACCTGAAGGGGGGATGAGTGTAAAAGCTGTGAAAATTTTTGGGTTGGACCATTCAAAGAGAGGGAACAAGCAGAGCAAAGCCATGGAAAGATGGACATGCCTGACACGCTTGAGGACTAGCAGGAGGCTGATGTAGATGGATGAGGACAAATTAGAAAGAAGTAAATCAAAGATTATATTAGAGATTTAATGAGGGGCCAGTTCATGCAGGCCTTGTAGGTCTTTGTAAGAATTTTGGTTTTTAATCGAATTGGTTCTCCTTAGGGAGCCACCAAGGATTTTGAACAGAGCTGTCATGCAATCAAACATGGACTTCATGAGTATCATTCTGGCTGCTAGATGACGTATTGATGGTAGTGAGCAAGAGCATAAGAATAAATCTCACTGAAGAGGCTATCTGTAATATTAAGTAAGTGGAGGCCAGTAATAATCAAGTAAGAAGTGGTTGGATTCTGAATATGTTTTAAAGGCAAAGCTAACAGGATTTCCTAGTGCGTTGTAGGTAGAGTATGAAAGGGGAAACCCAGAGTTGATTCCAAGGCTTTTGACTTGAGCAAAGGGAAGGATAAAGTAACCATTTTATTGGTTGAGGGAGGCATGGAGCAGAAGATAAGAATTCATATAATGAATGCCAATTAGATATTTGCTATGTTAGTTTGATAACCAGGAGGAGATTGTCAAGATATTTAAACAGAAGTTTGGAATTACAGGAAGAGTTCATGACTTGAGATATAATTTGGTAAGTCATCATCATATAGATGGCTAGGAGTGCAAATGGTGTGAGTGTAGATATAAAAAAGAAAAGGTATAAGAACCAACATAAAAGACACCAATGAGTAAAGGAGAAATCAACCAAGGAGACAGAGGGTGACCAGTAAGGTATGAGAAGAACATTGAGATTATGGTGTCCTGAAAATCAAATGAAGTAATTTTTAGGACTTAAAGGTGAAATAAGATGAGAACTAAAAATTGCCCACTGGGTATAGCAATATGGCAGTCATCAGTAATTGCATAATTGAAGTTTCAGTGAACTTGTTGGCACCAAAGCCTGATTTGAGTGGGCTTATAAGGAAATAGAAGAGGAATTAGAGACAGTGAATATAACGAACATTTTCAAAAAGTTTTGTGGCAAAGGAAAACAGATAAATGAAGCAATAAATAAAAGGTGAGTAGAATCAAGAGAAGATTTTTAAAGTAATTTAAATGACAGAAAAATTTATGTTGTACGAGATGGGGTGACCCAGCAGCAAAGGGAAAACTAGACACGGATGAAAGAGAAAAAAAATTGCTGGAGTTTTGTCCTTGAATATGTGAAAGAGGAGAATCTAGTTCAAAAGTGAAAGAGTTGAACTTGGAACAGAGACAATCTATAGTAATGGGAGAGAATGCACACTATGTGGGTGCCAATGCTGGTGGATGGGCAGAGGATAGCAGAGTCTATGGGAATTATCCTCTAACTACTTCAGTTTTCCCAGTGAAGAAAGCAAGATCATTCACCATGAGAGATCTTTTGATTCTTCAGAGTAACACCCTGCAGTGCCCTTCTTTTGTTCTTAGAATGAAATCTAATAATGGTCAATAAGATCCTATTTGACTTAGCATTCTCCCCATTTTTTTTCATATACTAACCCTAGGCATTATTCTGTACTTCTAACACAACAAGTTCACACTTCTGGGCCTTTGCAGGTGCTGCTCCTTCTAACTGAAATCTAGTTTCTCCTTCTTTGTGCTTGGATTGCTCTTTCTTATGCTTCAGGCTCATCCTTCTGTGAGTGGTCTTTTTGATAATTGAACAATATGGCCACCATCATCCCCAGCTTCTTGTCATATCACCTTGTTTAGTGCCGTATCATAATTACTAAAACAAGTCTGAAATTGCCTTTTCATTTATGTCTTGATATTATATCCTTCCCAGAAGAATGTAAACTTCTTGAGTTCAGAGATATATTTTTTTATCATGTTCACCAGGATATCTCCAGGATTGGTGTGATGACTAACTCACGTAATTTTACTTGTTGAAAATGAATGAGCAAGACCAGAGGGATACCTCTATGCCCTCTACCCAGTTTGCCATTTTTTTTTTCTCAGAAATATAGTAATGTCTAAAAATATATTAAAATCTTCAAGAATATAATGAATACAATTGTCAGGCCAATGGAGGGGTCTATAGTTGTAAAATAAAGGAGATTTATCATTGAATACAAGAAAAAGGCAAAGCTGTACCCACCTGAATGCCAAAACGTAATTTTAAAACACCAGTGCTTCATTGTAAAAGAAATAAACAATAAAAACAAAATAGGAGATAGTGGTATACCAAAATGTTAACAATATTTTTCTTAGAGTAAGTGCATATAGATTTAATTTTTATTACATATATTTTTCAAATTTTCTGTGATATATATTTATATCATAGACGGAGAAAAAATAGCAATAGTTAATCAATATCAATTCATTACTTAAAAGAAGATATGCCCCAAACCTAGTTAACGCATGCCCCATTACATCTCCGGTCACACTGCTTCTCTTCTCTATGACTTCAGCGTTGGCTCAGTTTTCTTTTCAATCATAATCCCTTTTTGGCAACTCTAACATCCTCAATAATGACTCATCTCTGAATCTGGCTTTACTTTAACTTCCTCAAATGCAATGCCCTTCACCTCTACTTCATTTATTCATCATTCAGCATAGTTACACCTACTACTTGATAATCTTCAGAGTGATTTCCAAGATTCTAAATCTAAATCCTGCACTCTGTGACCACAAACTTGTTACCTCCCACCTCTTCCACTTGTCACATTGATGCGATCACTCCTATGCTGCTCCACAATGTCCAGTCTCTTGCATGCAGCCACTTGCAACTGCGAGTCCATTAAACCTCTTTTTCTTATTCTCAGGATATTTTCAATAGTTGCATTTCCCTTGTTATGAAATTTGATCATCCATTACAACACCATACTCCCTGGGTCACATAGGATTCTTCACATCCCCAGTTCTCTTCTATGTGGCTATCCTGATTTCCAGTTCTGGATAAATCTTATCATCTTATGTCTCTAATATTTCTCATATCTCTAAGATGTTTCTGAGAGACGTCACTGAACACACTGAAAGAGTCTACTATAATTTCACGTTTTCCAAATTGAACTGGGCTCTTGGAACTGTTCAGCCATAATTATGTTGTTCTTTTGTTTGTCTCTTCGTTGTGTTGACTTGTTTTCCCTTCTTCTCCTTTCACAGTTTGGCCAATTCTCTTGAGGAACCAAGTAAGGGTTTAAATTGAAGTCTTGGGTAGAGTTTCCTCTTCTAAACCCCTACAATGCTCAGGATTTGTTCAATGGATTTGTTCAATCTGATTATCATAGTAACGTATTTTATTTCTTCCATCCTTCCCTCCTACTGACCCTATATCTTTTCTCCATTTATTTTTATCTAAATGTTTCTCAGTGATATGGTTTGGCTATGTCCCCACCTGAATCTCATCTTGAATTGTAGTTCCCATAATTCCCACATGTTGTGAGAGAGACCTGGTGGGAGACAACTGAATCATGGGGGCAGTTTCCCCCTTCTGTTTTCGTGGTAGTGTATAAGTCTCACAAGATCTAATGGTTTCATAACAGGTTTCCCTTTTTGCTTGGTTCTCATTTCTTTGTTGTCTGCTGCCATGTAAGATGTGCCTTTTGCCTTCTCCCATGATTGTGAGACCTCCCCAGCCACATGCAACTGTGAATCCATTAAACCTCCTTTTCTTTGCGAATTACCCAGTCTCAGGTATGTCTTTAACAGCAGCATGAAAACAGATTAGTACACTCAATTAAATTATAAAATCAGAATTTAACTACAAAATAGATTTCTCCATAAAATAGAATGTGACTGGTCAGGAGGCAGAAAAAAACAAACAAACAAACAAACAAAAAAACTTCTAGACAGAGTGACTGAGGGAACAGAGAAGGAAGACTCAGAGTTCAGATATAATGTTGGGAGAAACAGGAAGTATGGAGTCTCCCACTTCCCTAATTCAGAATTCTCTAGCTGATGGAATAAGGATAGAAGGAAGGAGAAATGTGCAAGCTCTCTGAAGGAGGAGCCCTGATCCCTGTTTTCAAGGTAGAGTACCAGGTCGGGGGGCAAGACCAGAGCAAAAGGAATGACTTTGGTGTCTGTATTCAGGCAGGGCCACAGAAAACCTTGTAAAGATTTCGGTTGCCCAAGTATGATGTAGAAGCAATGAGGATATCCATTGAATGTGAAGGGGTTGTCTCAATAGTTATCCCTTTGCACCAAGAAAGAAAAAATCCCAGGTGGCCACACTCCATATGCTAAAGAACTAGGTAAGACTCCAGAAGCTTTTACATAATTAGTGGAAGTGTGAGGATCCCCAAAGTGACTGTGATTTACTTACTACTAAGTTACATGGGAGTAAAGTCAGATATTAAACTGAATTATAGAAATAAAAACATAACTGTACACAGAGATAGAGACATACATATATGTCTTGAAGACTGAAATTATGAATGCTACATACTCAACATACTCACCTCCGCTTATCATAACCACACAGACAAGCTTTTCAGAACTTAAGTACAATTACAATGTTTTCTAAGTTTTTAAGATAAGCTAATTCACACCAAAAAAGTAGTTTGTTAGGTTATATTTCTTGTTTGGGAAATCTGACTGCTATGTCATCACTATAATAGAAATTGGGGATTTTCTTTTGGTTTAACAATCTGAAAACTGTAACCTTAAGACAAAGAAAACCACTGTGATTAAATAGCTTTTTTGACTTTCAAGTTGTTTTTATGCCTATACTGTCCACCCCAAAATGGATTATTCTCAATGTATTTCTGTAAGAAGATGAAATGTTACTGGTGTTCTTTGAATAATGAAGCATGAAGAAGGGAGGGAGAGAGAGAGAGAGAGAGAGAGAGAAGAACCTAATTTGACATATGGCAGAGAAAGTTGCATGGTGATCTGATTGGGAAATTCTTGGTAAAACAGGAGGAAGTGATGAGGGAAAGGGAAAAAAATTGGAGAAGAAAAGAGGAGGAGGCATCAGGTTGGGCATGGGGGGAAGGGGTAGTCATGTGCACAATAAATGAATGGAATGAGAGATAAGTTTTTAAAAACAGTTAATAAAAAGAAATGAAAAAAGGGTTAGTAACAGGGAAGTGAGGCTAAGATGTTCTTTGAGAGCGAGGCCATAAACAAAGTCACCAATTTAAAATTTAAAGCAAAGAGGAAAGTAATGACAACTCTCCTCCAAGCTTAACTGCAACTGATTTGGTAATATGTCTCTACAGATGTGATTAGGCCCTTCAATGGCAATATAAACATATCAATGGATTCAAACAATTGTAGGTATGTACACAAATCTGAGTTCCGTAAATGGAGGGCGGGCGGGGAAACCCTGAAAACATAAGGCCACTGTTTGTCAGAGCCCCTGAGCAGCAACATCTTGTTTTCCATTTGCTTGATTGCATCATTTGCATAAGATCAAACACAGGGAGTTGTGGACAGGGAAAAACAGATCACTCTAATATGCATTAGAAGTGGATCCACAGGCATTATCCTTAGACGTGTTACAAGGAAATACATCCCAGTGCATGGAAACCTCACCGATTACTGTCAAGCAAACCATAATTTACAATACTGGCCATGAATTATATGCTATTTTACGATTGATTTCATGCTGCTGTTCAGAGAATTTCATTGATCTCAATTTACAAAATGAACCAATAAGTAGGTGATGATTTTCTTTTAACTCGTGGTGTAAACTGAGGAATTTGTATCTTCTTATTTGTTTCTACCATCAGAAAATTACATAGCATTTTTTTTTTTTTTTTGCTTCTTTATGATCTAATACATATTGTTTGGGTCTTCTTCTGATAACTTCCTAATATTTCATAAATGAAAAACACAGCTTTTTCCTGGTTTTCCTTTCTTTTCTCTGTGCATCCTTCCCACAAATCATCAATTACAGGTTTAAAATTTTTAGAGCAATATAGGTAGCCCTGACCACATTATCTTGTTATTTGATATTCCAACCTGAAAACTTCTGCTAGGTTATGGGTCAGTGAGAACACATCTTCAGCAGTAAACCTGAGAAGTGGTATGTTTCTCATAGATGCCTGGAAAGCAATGAGCTACGCCAGAATACATGTGGAATGTCAGGTTGCATTCATCTCTGCCATTGTGTAGTCCTATCTCCACAATTGCTTGCTCAGCATTTTGATTCCAGAAGAACCAGATTCTGACCTTATAATTAATAAAAACAGGGGCTTTATTTGGCCTGAACATCTTTGCTCTCTTTTTCCTTATAGGAGCCTTAACCTTGCAACATGCTTTTCTTTGGCCAGGTGAGCAATTAACTATCACCGAGATCCAGTCCTATGCTTTCAAACTGATCTGTAGAGTTGAAATCACTTTGCTATGATAAGGACTTATATTTAAAACTGAACACAAACCACCTACTAAACTCAACAAATTCTTCCATTTGTGCTTATGTTTTCCACCTTATCAGAGAAATCCACATCCCTCCCTTTCATCAAAACCCTGTTCAATGTTTGTATTATCCATGAAACATCTCCTGACTCTCTTCAACAGATGCATAGTTTCTACTCTACTGAGTTGCCCTTTTAATAAATTTCCTGTGTAAGCATCCTTATACCAGTCATCAGTATTTATGGTGTTATAAGCTCTTTGAGAACAAAGATGTATCTTTTTGTAGGCATCTCATGACCCCTCATACTTTGGACACTCCTAATTGTTGAATAGTAAAACTTTTTTGCAATGAAAAAATTGACAAAAAAGAAAGGAGGACCTGGTCCCTCCAACACATTTGCAGCAGGTGGCACGTGGTGGGGGATCCCAGCCTGCTGGGGGTTGTCAGTCACTACTTTGTGTGTGTGTAGCGGGGGGTGGGGGATAAGGAGGAACCATTATTGTCAGTTGTGATAATGAAGGATGATGCTTCCTCATTTCCCTCTTTTCTTCTGTGGCTGGTTAGAACGTAAAGGCGCCCATGAAAAACTCCTTAGGCTGACAGCATTCTTAGCGGTCTTCTACTCTGGCTTCCTGAACATCTCTAATATTCCATTTGTAATAATTATAAAATATTGAACTCAGGATTATTTTTCTTAGTATATAAAATGCGAGAAAGCCCCCCGCTTCGTCCCTCCATCCCTTCCTCCCGCTTTCCCTCTCTCTGTCTCCTTCTCTTGCTCTACCTTGCTCTTGTTCTCTGTCTCTATCTACACATACACACACACACACACACACACACACACACACACACAGAGAGAGAGAGAAACATCCTACCGACTCCCCTACCTTGCCTCTGCATAAGGATAGATATAGAATTAAGGAGGCAGCAGACAGCTTTTGATCTTCATTAATGCTTTCAATTCACAAACTGAAGAAGAGATAATCGAGATAATTTAACAGAGTTATTATTTGGACAAACTTAGTGGCATAACTTGGCTAAATCTTTGTTGCAAAATTAGAGGTTTCTCTCTCAGATTTAGTTGTATATTTAGTACTATCATTTTCTTTAATAAGATTAGGAATCAATTAATATTTTGTAAGAAAATATTCATGTGACATACAACATATAGTATCTTGTTAGGCAACAGAATTTAATAATGAGACATAATAAGAATAATAGGTGCCTGACTACCTGTGGCAGGAAAAAGAAAAAGGTCTATGAATCAGTGTTCCCTTTCAAATATCGTAGTGAGGGTTAAGATGCTGTTAATTCAGTAATAATCATGGCTACATCACTGACTGCTACCTACCGTTTGCCAGGCAGTGCTAAGTCTATATTGTCAGCTTAGTAAAGTATCAACTGAGAATGGTTCTCAATGAAAACCTATAATCAATCCTTAATTATTTTAATACTATTTCAACCTAGTCCTATACTAGGCTTTAGATAGCATAAGAAAGTAATCAATATCTATACTCAAGACCCAAGATATCTCTTTTGGGTGGCAAGAAATATACATTTCTTTTTTGGCATAGTCTCATGCTACCCTTAAGACACAAATTGAATGTCACATCCTATACGAAACCTTCTCAGACTCTTCCAGTTTGGATTAATTTCTCTTTTGTGCTTCACTAGAATCAGTTTTACTACTATTACAACATTTAATACGGAATTACTGTATTATTGGCTACATTCTTAACTGTACCTTAAGTATAAACTCTTAGAAGTAGAATTTCCCAGTCAAAGAGGGATAATTTGGGGTCCTGACAAGGAAGAACATGGCACGCTGAAACGGAATTATTAAAGAGAAATGTGGCAGGGACTATTTACAGGATTTGGACCAGGGTTAACAGGCACATTCAAGAATGAGTACCGGCTGGTGGCTAAACACAGACCAAGCCCTTACTTCCCTAGGCTGAGGACCACATCAGGAAAGACAGCTGTACTGTAGGAAGGGCCTCCCCTTCAGTGGAGGAACAGTTACTGCCCATCTGAACCCTTGCAAGCACAGAGCCTGGGGAATAAACACTCCGGCCTCACTCCCTCCTGTCGTTCTCTGTATTACGTCTTACACTGGTAGAACCCACAGAGAATCCAGAGGCTAGAGCTCAGGACAAGGTAGAGAAAAGTACAGTATACATTTGCAGGGGGGATTCAGACCATACAGAACAAAACTGTGGCACATTATGACATAAATTGCCAATTGTCATTCACAACAGCATTACATGAAAGAGCTCTTTTCCCAATCTTCTAGTCAATATGGAGAAGTCTAATTTTAAAAAATATTTACACATTTGAAAAATGTTAAGTAGCATTTCATTTATTATTATCATTATTTCTGTAACTATATTTACATTTTTTTTCTTTTTGGAGGTGCCTGTTTATCTAATTGACCCATATCTAATAGTGTTTTTCTTTTTCTAATTGAAAGCTAATAAGTCAATATTATTTGGATATAGCACCTAGCACAGTGTCTATTACTCAGCAAGCTATCAATAGATATTTATTAAATAAGCATGCTATAAAGTATTTCGTTCTAGTTTGTCACTTGTTTTATCATTTCAATAATGGTTTTATTTTGCTATATAGACAATTTAAATCTTTATGCAGTCAAGTATGGCAAGATTTTCCTAGAATTATATCTGTCTAGAAGAATGTAAAAGACTTTAAAAAGGAGATAGCACTTAAATTGAAAAGTGTTTAGGTTTTAAAGCAGTGGAGATAGAGAGTGAAGACATTCTGGATGGGAAGAGTTGGCAAAAAGACTGTAGAAACATGCAGTACAAGCTTAAAGAGAAATGTTTAGCTTAGTTTAACACAGTTCAGTTTAGCCGGAGCACCGGACATATGAAAGAAGTGGAGGAAGTAATACTAAAAACCATTATTTGAGGCCACCATTAAAGACCAGGCTAATAATTTTGTAGTAAAGAATGCAGTGGAAGCTAAAAATGGGGGGAGGAGTTAGGAGAGCTTTCTTTAGTCTTTGTTCTGCTGTTAGTCGTCTGTATGAACTTGGAAAAAATACTTGCCGTCATTGGATCTTAGTTTACTCATCTATAAAATGAGAAATCTGTGTTTGTGTTAGATGCTTTCTAAGATTAAATTTTCTACTGTATGTCTATTTAATAAAAACAACTTGGCAATCAGAATTTTGTGATAAAAATGTTTGCTTCTTAGATGTTTGCTCTAGTAGTTACAAAGGCTGGGAGAGCATCACTCATTTAATTCATCATAAAATGTCTTTGCAGTTTGATTTGGAATGTTATGCCAAGCAAGTAGTCCGTAATAGCTTTGAATATAAGAAGAGGGTCGGTAGGATGAGCACAACGGAGTATCAGAATTTAAATTGTAAGGTTAGGGTGTAAATAAATATCCTATTAGAATTATACTGTACACCTACTTGCAAAAACACAATGCATTATATGCAACAACTGCATTTTAAAAAGCTGGTATAGTGTTTGATGTTGCAAGTATAAATTAACAACTAGTAGTATTTGGCCCATTATATTTACTGGATTGCCTATCTTTGAATCATCTCCATAGAATGATGGGCTTTTCTCTTTTAAAACAGCAATTTTCAAAGCACAGTCTGTTGACATCTCTGTGGGAAAAACACTTATAAGTGTTCACACTGTGACAACACATTTTTTATTTCTGAATTATTTCATATAATACTGATGATTTTAAATAAAATAATACATCTGTGATGATTACTTTGTGTGACAACTTGGCCAGGCTATGGTATCCACTTGTTTGATCGAACACTGATCTAAATGTTGCTATGAAGTTATTATTTAGAAGTGATTAACATTTATTTATAGCTAGTTGACTCTAAGTAAATTACCCTACATAATACGGGTTGGCCACATCCAATCAGTTGAAAGGCTTTAGAGCAAAGATTGAAATTTCCGAAAGATGAAAGAATTCTGCCGCAAGACTGCATAATAAAAATTCTGTGGGAGTTTCCAGTCTGCTGGCCTGCTGTGATATAAGAAAGATATTTGGTCTTTGTACAAGGTTTCTGGAACAGAACTCTTAAAATCCTTGGAATTTTCTGAGTGATAAAGATGATAGTAGCATCTTTTGTTCTAATTAAGTGACTGTCAGAGGGCCCCTAGATAATTTCAGAATAGGGACTGTTCACCAGAAAGACCAAACCTTGATTAGAAGCTTGGAACTTTCAGCCTCACTCCTCAATCAGCAACCTCTTGGGAGAGGGAGAGTGGCTGGAAATCGAGTCAATCATCAATGGCTAATGATTTGATCGATCATGCCTACATCATGAAACCTCCTAAAAGCCCCTAAACAACAGAGTTTGACGAGATTTGTCATCTGGCTGTTTATATGCATCCTTTAAAATAAATCGCAATGGTAAGTATAGCATTTACTTGAGTTCTGTGAGTCATTCTAGCAAATTATCAGCCCTGAAGAGGTGGTTGTGGGAACCCAAGACAGAATCGTGGCTAACCTGGGAACCCAATACTTGTGCCTGGCCTCTGAAAGGAAGGCAGTCTTGTGGGACTGGACTCTTAAATCTATGGAGTCTGACTCTAACTCCAGGTAGTTACTGTCAGAACTGAGCTGAACTGAGCATGTCTAGTGGTAGTTACCGTCAGAACTGAGCATGCCTAGTGGGAGTCAGAGAACTGCAGAAGTGGTGTTGGAAAAGACACCACATTTTATGTCATGAGGAACAAAAACCTCTCATCTGCCCTGATACGGTTTGGCTGTGTCCCTGTCCAGATCTCATCTTGAATTGTAGCTCCCATAATTCCCACGTGTTGTGGGAGGGACCCTGTGGGAGATGATTGAATCATGGGGGCGATTGCCCCCACACTGTTCTCGTGGTAGTGAATAAGTCTCACAAGATGTGACCATTTTAGAAGAGGTTTCTCTTTTCACTTGGCTCTCATTCTCTATTGTCTGCTGCCATGTAAGACATCTCTTGCTCTTCTGCCATGATTATGAGGCCTCCACAGCCATGTGGAACAGTGAGTCAATTAAACCTTCTTTCTTTATAAATTACCCAGTCTTGAGTATGTCTCTATTAGCAGCGTGAGAATAGACTAACACATGCCCTGAAGATTTTGGTCCCAAGACTACAACACTAACACTTCCCTGGGTCTCCAGTCAGCTAACATGCCCTGCAGACTTCAGATTTTAGATTTATCAGCCCCCACAGTCATGTGAGCCAATTCCTTACAATAAATCTCTCTCTCTCCATTCTGTTTGTCTGAGAACCCTAATAGAACATCTTTGGTATCTCATAAAAGGAGGACCTCATTGTGAGTGTAAGATATATTTAGATCTGCCTGGGTATATCTCGCAAATTGGGTGGTGCTATGGTTTGGATAGGGTTTGTTTGGCCCCGCCAAATCTCATGTTGAAATTTGATCCCCAATATTGAGGTTGAGCCTTTTAGGAGGTGTTTGGATCTTGGGATCAGATCCCTCATGAGTGGCTTGGCATCATTCTCATGGGAGTGAATGAGTTCTCACTCTTAGCTCCCACAAGAACTGGCTGTTGAAAAAGAGCCTGCACTTTCTCCCCCCTCCCCCTTGCTTCTTCTCTCATCATGAGATACCTGCTCCTCTTCACCTTCCACCATGAGTAAAAGCTCCCTGAGGCCTCCCCAGAAGTAGATGCTGCCATGCTTCCTGTACAGCCTACAGAACCGTGAGCCAATTAAACCTCTTTTCTTTATAAATTACCCAGCCTTGGGTGATTCCTTTATAGGAACACTAAATAGACTGAGACAAGTGGCCAGGCTACCCCCAGCATACTTCCATTGGCACTGGGGAGTGGCATTCTTGGCATGGGGTTGGGGGGGCAGTCATGGAAGGAGGGAACACCTCTGGGTGTGCTGTTGACTCAGATATCTGTGAGCATTGTGAACGACGTGTGAGATAACCCAGTGAAAGCCCATGCACTGGAAAATGTTTTGAAGAATTCATCATGAGAGAAATCGGAGCCAGGTATGGTGCCCTGGTTCTCAGAAGAGAGAGATCATTCTAAGAGCCTTGGCTAGTTTACTCACATTTGTATTTAGAGTAAAACCAAGAGCTGTTTTGTTAAACCTTTAAGATACTGAAATCTACTCAGTATTCTTTTAGGACTCACCTAAGAAAGGAGGCAAGGAAGAAAGCCATCTTTCCACCACCACTTTTAACATAGTCTCATTCAGCTTTGATACTAGCAGAATACAGTACAATGATACAGACACAATAGGAGAGGGGTATATTAGAATCAACTGGGACAGCTCTACCTAGCAAAGCAGTCCTGGTACTCACCTGACCAGGAATATCTAACGTGGCCCCTGGTGGAAAACTATTCCACCTTGCACAGCAGTGGGAGAGATTCAGGTGCCTAGTAGAGCATCAATGGAAGAATAGCAGTGTTCCTTATGCCCATAGATGATGGGGTTTATCCAGAGAAGGGACATGGAGATGCCCAGTGGAGTAACTATGGCACTTAGCCAATTGGTGTCCAGCTTGATCCTAAGTACAAGTGAGAAAACCCATATGGACTCCCCAGAAATGCATGAGGATTAGTTTGCTGGAGGCAGAGATCATCTACAGCAGGTGAGGGCAATGAGGCAGTGAAATACAAATATTAGAACTAATGAGACTTATTTGTACATCCAGATTAATGGGATCTAGGGAAATTCAAGATAAATCTCTCTTTATCTGTATCTATATATCTACCTGATCTATCTGTCATCTGTTTATCTATATCCACTTCAAGGTACAATCAATGGGTGCTCACTACATCAAAACTTGTGCTTTGGGGCTCTGTATGTTTCTTAGATGGACAATGTCTTTAAAGCATGCATTTAGGAAAGGAAAGTGAAAATCAATACAGTTTGTAGGTGATAAAAGAGACAGGAGATTTGGGTCTCTTTCTCCCTTTTTTTATATAACCCCCAAACAATCTTTTCTTCTTTTCCTCTTAAAAACTGTTCAAAGCAGACCAAAAAAAAAAAAAAAAAAAAAAAAAAGAAATCAAAAAACAGCAGACATAAAAGATAGAGTGAGATATTATTATTGACCTTGAGGAGAGAAAAATAACAATACCTCATTTGAGTAACAATATACTTACACACAAATCATATTTTATAAAATTAGAAAATACTAAATAATTATATACAGTAGATGGAAAATAATTTATCTGAATCTAGGACTGCTTGGCTATGTTTATGGACATCAAAAGTATGCTTTAACATTACATTTAGATGTAAGTCATTTAAAAACAGTACCTGGAATAGGATAGTATTATGTATTTGTTAGCTAAAAATTAATAAAAGGGATTGTGCTTTTATTTGTACAATGATTTACATTTTCCTTTTTTCAGGAAACTAGTTCTTTAAAGGTTGGGGTGCTAGATATATGCACACAGTGAAAAATTAAAACTAGTAGAGTACAAAATGAAAAGCAAAAGACTCCTCACATTCCCAACTCAGTCCTTAAAACTTTAAACACTGGGATAAAAGACTGACGTAAACTGAGATTGTTGTAAGTTTCACTGATAAAGATGGTACTAGCCATATCTGAGATTGATTAATAACCATATAATCAATTTCCTTTTTCTTCTTTGATGCACCTGCTATTGTGGAAAGCTAAGAACTGTTGCAAAAGCAGGCAGACAAACTTTAAAAACTATTAGATGGCATTATGGTTTAGGGAAACAAAATGAAACAGAAACAAAACAAAAGAGAAGACAAAGAATTAGCAAAAGTTGAGCTCCAGTTTAGAGTTATTTGTGTAAACATGAGTGAATCACCAGGAGCTTTAGGCCTCAGTTTTCTTATCAAAAATAGCAGAGGCTAACTGATCTTTTTATGTAGAAGCCATTCTCATTAATGAATGCTCATAAATACTGGGAATAATACTTTAAAAATATTTATTATATAATTATGTAAATTTCAGTATACATTTTTTTCCGCTAAATCTAAAACAAATAGTTAAATTTTTATAAAAGGAAACACGTATTTGACTTAGCACATTGAGGAAAAGCATTTTTGTCATTCCTTCATTTATTCATTCCACAAGTATTTACTGGACAACTACTTTGTGCATCTACTATGTACTTTATGTGATGAGATATCAGATAGCGAGATGTGTACAAGATAATTTCAGATATCTGTTTTGAATTATACATTGTTCTGGGTTATAATTCCCAAACTTCACAGATGTCATGTTTTATCTGACATAGGTTTTTATAATATACCAATGATTTTAAGTTACTTTATATTGTTTCAGTAAATTACAATATAAAATGGTGAATGATTTTAGAAGAATTTTTATGCGAAAGTACAAATTATAGTCTATCTCCTATTATGGAGACTGAGCTACTTATAAGAAGAACTAATTTAGGTAAATACTAAAGTTTCACTGATTAGTAACAAATTTCAAATAGGATAATAACATCCAAACATGTATAGATACAAAATTCAAGATAATAGCAGCATTAATATTTTATTATTGCCCTCCAATCTCAGTTTTTCAAGCTCTTTTGTTTTTTATATTACACAGTAAATCACATATAAAAGTAAATCATGAGAGTATTAATAAAATATAAATTCAGATTATTGATGGGCTTCTCTGCCCATCAGACAGAGAAAATAAATTAATATATACACATTTAATTTGTCTTAGACCAAATATCTTCGTCTCTAAGTTTATATTTGGTCTGTAGCCTTAGCATCACCGAAATTACAATGAACTTTTCTCAGAGCTTTTATTGTAGTAATTTTACAAGATTTTTATTTTCTGAATTACTCTGATATTCTCCTTAAATTCTGTGATTAATGTTTGGTTAGTGTTAGTATTTATGAGCTAATTTTATTTACAACTTATCTTTTAAAGCCACATATTTATTTATGGTGATAGAGTGGAATATAACTCTCATTAAAACCACATAGTATGAAAACATGCAAGCCAAACTTCAATTTTTATAAAATGTTTTTTTCAGAGGAAGTTGTCAATAGATGCTGTATTTGAGAAATGTCCACTCAAAAGTTTGTTGGAGTTCAGTTTACGGTAAAGGTATGTGCCTTTATGGAAACCATCTATTTGATTTATATTTTAAAAACCATGTTTAACTTTATAGCAATGATTCAGCCAAGGGGAAATCTCTTAAAATTATCTATATAGTCTTTTCAACATCCAGAGTTCCACCCTAATAGGATTTATGATGTGCATCCTCTTGATTTCTGCATAATGGAGCTACACAAGTTGCAGAAAGTGACTTTCTAATCTCCCTACATGAAATAGATATTCAAATATTTGCATATGTGCTGGTATATTCCTAGAAGTTGCTGGGCTTGTGTATACAATAGGGAGGGGAAAAGTTGAGAGGGCAATACAAGAATATTGTCATTGCAAAATAGCCTTTTAAAGTTGGGGTATATGAGACAAACTTCCCTAAACTCTATTGGAATTTTTTTAAAACTCGAACTCTTTTTCTCCTGTTCTAGGTTTGAGTGAGAGTGGAAGGTGTGGTAAACACGGGGATGGAATTTTCATCCAAGCAAACAGGATGCCCTTGTCTAGGTCTGTATTTTGTCATGGCAGCCCTAGCTAACTAGTATACCTACCATTCCTGTGAGTGGATTAGAAGGATACATTATTATTTTGGGTCCATAGTTAATTAAAATAGGGATGATATAAGGTCATGCAACAGTAGAATCACAAAAATTCCACTTTGTATTGCATTACTTTTCTTTACTGACTTGGAAGAAATGGCCCTTCTTTATCAATGCTACACTGTGCAGACCTATAATTTCTACTTTTATCCCCTCAAATTTATGAGTTCACAATATTAGACAGTTCTTATTGAAAATCAGCAGACTAGCTTTAAATTTTAAAAACTGAAGTTAACATTTGAATAAGAGACAATTTAATTGACATGTTGTCTTCAAGAATACATTGATAATGCACTAAAGATATCAATGTTGTATTAATATTTTGAAACCACTGAATATAATTAACAATTTAATGAAATTTCCCATCATTCTTTTACTTTAAACATCTGGTAGAGATTTATGATTTGGGAGTCAGAACATTATATGAGCACCAAAATTCTAGTCCTAGCTATGACGTTAACTAGCTTTATGATTTTGGGTATATCAAATAAGTTTTCAGAGTCTCTATTTCTTCATTGACAAAATGGGAATAAAATTTGAACCCTTATACACATCACTGGGTAATTTAAAGATTCACTGAAGTGGCTGGGTGCAGTGGCTCATGCCTGTAATCTCAGCACTTTGGGAGGCCAAGGTGAGCGGAATACTTAAGATCAGGAGTTCCAGACCAGCCAGACCAACATGGTGAAACCCTGTCTCTACTAAAAATACAAAAATTAGCCAGGTGTGGTGGTGCTCGCCTGTAATCGCAGTGACTCAGGAGACTAAGGCAGGAGAATGGCTTGAACCTAGGAGGCGGGGCTGTGGTGAGCCAAGATTATGCCACTGCACTCCACCCTGGGCAACAGAGTGAGACCCCATCTCAATAAATAAATAAATAAATAAAAATATTCACAGAAGCTGGAACATGTGAAAATATTTTTGAAAGTATAAATTATCAAAGAAAACCTCAGGAAATATTTATCTATTCTTGAAGTGAAGAAAATCTAAGTTCTTCTATTTAAAGAAGACACTATGGTGGAAAATATATCTAAATTTGAATTGACTGCAAGTTTTAAAAATGTCTTAATTTGAAAACCACCATAAACAAAGTAAAAACATACGAAAGACAAAGTGGTAAAAAATAACTGTCATATAAAGTGCATGCAAATGGTTAGCATCCTTAATATATATTAAAGCATTTACAAAATAGGAAGAAGAATGTATCATTTTAAATAATGCACAAACATTTGTGGTATTAATTTTAAAGAACTTAAAATGCACATACACAAAATGTTACATAAAGAATGCTGAGAAAGTAATTTGGTAATATGCTTAGTATATTACAAAGTGGTAAAAGATTGTAAATCAGTCTGGTCCCAATTATATGCTTGTATCTGTGCCTTAATAATAATACAAAAAATCAGACTTTAAATGCATAAACCAAAATATAATTAGTGATTGTGTCTGGTAGGTAAAATTGTGGACAATTTTAATTTTTCTTTATATTTTTCCATATTTTCTTTAATATTTAAAATTTACCATTTTGTAGTAGTTTTATTTTTAAATTGTACTTAATTTTGAATGAATAATGCATTAATATATATTCATGGTGCAATAGCTAAAATGTACAGAAGACCTTACATAAAAATTAAGACTCTCTCTACCTTTGTGTCACAATTACCCAGTTTCCTCCTAGGAGCTTAGCAATTATTGGATTTATATGTATGCTTCCAGATATACTCTACATACATACAACCAAAAACAAGTAAACATTAGCAGAATATAGAATATACTTTTCTGCACAAGTGTTTTACAATATACTTTGAAGATAGTCTCCTATTGATAAAGATTTGCTTGTTCTATTGTGTCCACGATATTTTGTGTACATATTAGTTATTAGCCATAACTTGTTTAAATAGTAGTCTAGTGATGTAAATTACATTTTTAATTATATTATGTTATATATGTGTGTGTATGGCCAGAAAAATCAATACCTTTGAAACACTCAAGCACAATGAAATGTTTGTGATGCTATTTATTACAAATTTGGTTACTTTTATTAGTGTCATATAGCCACAAGATTTAAACAAGGTAACTGAAACAGAAGATAAGACAGTGTACAAATCAGGATACATAGGGTCACTGAAGTTTACCACTGTATTTTCAGCAATTCTCTTAGTGTCCAGAAAATAGTAGTTATTATAGATACTAAATATGTACAAATGAATAAGATAGGGCATTTAAGCTATTTAGACTTCAGCCACAAAACCATTACCAGGGAGCATGATGCATTGTTAATGGTATTAAGACGGCCCTGTTATGATGTCCTAATACAGACAATAAAAATCAAAAGAAATGTTCATCACAGCACTGTTCATAACAGCAAAGATATGGAATCAACCTAAATGCCCATCACTGATAGAATAGATAAAGAAAATGTGATAGATAGATAGATGGATATAGATTTATTACATATACATAATAGATATGATATATATGATACATATATCACAGATATGTGATATATATGATATATATAAGTCAAAATACACTGACAAAATCAAATACACTATTAAAGACATTTTCAATTTAAGATAGTTATCAAATATTGGGGTGAGTGAAAAAAAGTTTTCTTTCCAGTTTCATCAATGAGTCGTTCCTTGACTGAAAGAAGTGACCTGAGCTTTCCTAGGTATTAATTTTTTTATCTATAATACAGAGATACTATTTAGAAAAGAATTTATAAAATTATCAAAGGAATTTTGTCCTTTAGGGAACCAAAGGATTTATATAGACTGTCTAAAAAACAATAAAAAATTTACTGACAAAAGACATGAGGAAATAATACTTTGAATTTAATTTCTGTCTTTTTTTTTCTTCTTGTATATGTAACACAACTGGATTCCCCTAATATCCCTGATATCTGTGTACTGGGCATTTCTCTATATCATTTACAGCTTTAGAGATTTTATTCCCTCTTTTCCTTTATTTTGACAGAAAGGACACCCTCATAATCTGAGAATTCAGGGGCTGTTAATAATGGTATTCTCCTATAGTTTACCAAATTGCATAAATCGGATAGAAAGACAAAGACCCTAAAGCTGATCCAGATATGCTTTTATAATGATGTCACTAGGCTTTACCCCATAATTGAGCCCCCTATAAATATATGGTTGTAGGCTTAGTATCTACAATAAGGTTAATGGAAATCTGTACCAAGGGTAAATACTTTAGCAGATTGTGTCATCAGGAAATATTTAAACACTATTTAAAAGGATTTAAAATAAGCAGATTTTATTTTACACTGACTAATGCACATAAATACAATACAATAGAGCTGTTAACAAATAAACATAATGCGTTTCTCTCCTCTCCTCATCCTTTTGCCATCTGTATTGTTAAGTCCAATTAGTTTCTTGCATTTAGTGCTCTAACCCACTTGTTCTTGCACCTACTAAATGGAGAAAACAGTTACCCAGACTCAGTCTTCACTATGTTGAAGCGCAGCTATGTTCCAATTATGTGTTTTCTAAAGCACTGATTGTCTCATGGTATTACTGAAAATCCTTCAATGGTTCTCTCTTGCCTCAGAACAAAATTTAAATATCTCAACATAACTTAGCACCTTTGATAATCTGAATCCCACTTTGCTTCTCACTATCGATTACTACTTACCCAGGGTGTATAGTCATATTAAACTCTTTCCTCTTTAATTTTTGTGAAATGTGCATTAATAATTCCGTGCCTTCTGACTATGCAACCATGGTCCTTATGTTTGCCTGTTCCTCAGTTCTGAAACTCAACTCTAAAGCTTGCAAAAATTCACTTCCTCTGTGACACTTTATCTTCCAAACTGGGTTGAATCCTTCTCTTTTGTTGTCACACATGTTATAGAATTTACCACAGATTGAACAGCATTCTATTTAGCTTTGTGTATTTCTCTCTAAGCAATTGAATTGGGAATGATCTGAGGCAGAATGACAACATCTTAGTTATATACATAATTTCTAACCTCTGATGTACATAGTACCTGCTCAACAAATATTTCCTGAGTTAAATTGAACATGAAATTTAAAGACATGCTTTTTTTTTTTTTTTTTTTTTTGCACGTAGGGGATGTTTTGTATTAAGAATATTTATGATGTTATAACAATAATTTCATTATTTCTGCAACTAATTGCATGGGTTGTTGATTACTGACCATTTCTAGAAGAGTTACAGTACCTATACTTATCTTTTTATATGCATTATCACATTGGATTTTTATATTAAATCCCTAAAGTAGGTACCATTGTTACCATTCTACAAGGAAACCAAGGCTTAGCAAGGTCACAGGGTGAGTAAGAGCCATGCTTGGCTGATTCTGTTTTTGAACCTTGTGGTAGGAAGAATTCTAAGAATGACTCCCAGTGACACTCACCTGTATACAATTTCCCCCCTTTGAGTGTGGGTGGAATCTGTGAATTTGATGAGATATCACACTTATGATTATCTTACCTTATATGGAGAAAAGAAAATGAATCCTGGTGGGCGCAAACTAATTATGAGCAATTTAAAGCAGAGTGTTTTCTCCAGCTGGAGGCAAAAGTCAGAGAGATTTGAAACATTAGAGGGATTGGATATCCTGTAGGTTCCCCATCACTGAGATGGAGGGAGTCATGTGAAAGGACCTGAGGTGGCCTCTAGAAGCTGATAGCAGCCCATGACTGACAGTCAGCATGGAAACAGGGACCTTGGCCTTACCACTGCTAGAAACTGAATTCAGCCGGCAAACTGAATTAGCCTAGAAGTGAATTCTTTCCCAGAGCCTTCAGATGAGAGCCCAAACTGCCCCAACTCTTGATTTTGGCCTTGTAAAGCCCTAATTAGGAACTCAATTAAATCCACCCAAATTTCTGATTTATAGAACTTCGAGTTAGTACAAGGTATTGGTTTAAGCTGACTACTGACTCTCCCTTGCAGTTAGATGTGGCTATGAAACTGAGTTATAGTCATTGGAATGTGGGCAGGGGCAACATTTTCACTCCCAGGCCTGGCCCGTAACAATCTGCCATGATGATCTCTCAATCCTGTTTCTCATCTGCCGTAGCAATGTAAATAACTCCAGAGCTCACTTGGAAGTCATGTGTTAAATAAGACAGAATCTGCATCTGCCTGCATTCCTGAATGACTGTGCAGAAAAAAGAAACTATGTGGACCAAACTTTGTATGCACTCAGTGCTAAGTGAAAAAGAAATAAACTTTTATTGTGTTTTCACTATTAAAAACTATCATTTCTCTGTATGTATATGTGTGTATGATTATAACATCTAGGTTATTCTAACTAATATAGAGAAGGTTTTATAAGATGAGAACTCAAGGAAGACAGTGATTCAGCCACATAAAGAACTGGGGAAAGTAAATTCCAGTCAGAGTAAACAGAAAGTTCAAAAGTCCGCATGTAGGAAAAGGCATGTTATATTTCACACAACCAACCAACAGAAATAGAAAACCAATGTAGTGTTGTAGAAATAAGTGAGAATAAAAGAATGATACACGGCTAAGAAAGTAGATAGGAGCCAGGTGATAACTGTAATAGGCCAACAGGAGTTTGGATTTTAAGATTGGATGTGCAGATCTCTTGAGTTCAGGAGTTCACGACCAGCCTGGGCAATATGGTGAAACCTCATCTCTATAAAAACTTAGCCAGGTGTAGTGGCATGCACCTGTGGCCCCAGCTACTTGGGAGGTGAAAGCAAGAGGATCACTTGAGCCCAGGAGGTCGAGGCTGCAGTGAGCTGTGAACGCACCACTGCACTCCATCCAGCCTAGGTGACACAGGAAGACCCTGTCTTAAAACAAGAACAGCAAAAATGTTTGGATGTGAAGGATGAAGGAGAAGTAATCAAAGATTAATTTCAGGTTTTTGTTTGTGAAAAAGAATGAATAGTGTTACTTTTCCCTAAGAGGAAAAACTCAGAATAAAGAGCACATTGGTAGGATGTGGCAGATAAAATAAATTCAGTTTTAAGGAGTTGGAGTAAAAACACTTGTAGCAGAAGTGCCCAATATGCAGTGAGAAAAATGTTCGTGGCTTAGGAAAAATGTCTGAAGCCAAGTACTATGGAGTCATAAAAGGGAGATTGTGTGGAATGTTGCAAGAGGAATCCTGGGGGAAACCAACATTTGTGGGTGAAAGAAAAAGAGGAAGATACCACACCAGAGCTTGAACAGTAACAGGGAAAATTGTGAAGGTGAGGTATCACAGACACCAACAGAAGAATGTTCTGTGATGGAGGAGTCATCAACAAAACATCATGAATTATACAACCTCCACTCTGTCCCTGAATTGGAGACTACCAGAACATTGGCAACCTAGGTGAGAACAGTTTCAATCGAGTGGCAAAGGAGTTGTGAAGTCAATGGAGGTGTAGTGGGTTGAATTTTGTCCTCCCAAAATATATGTACATGTCTTAACTCCCTGTACATGTGGATGTACCTTATTTGAAATAGGGTCTTTGCAGATGTCATGAAAGTAAGTTGAGATCATACTGAAAGAGGGTGAGCTCTAAATTGAACGTGACTGGTCCTTAGAGGAGGAGATAACTTTAGAAGAAGGGAAAACACTATATAATAATACAAGCAGAGATTGGGGTGATGCAACTGCAAACCAAGGAATACTACTCACTGCCAGAAACCACTGGAGGGCGGGATAGGCAAGGAAGGATTCTCCCCTACAGTTTTCAGAGAGACCATGGGCCTACCGATACCTTCATTTCAAACTTCTAGCCTCCGAAACTTTGAGAAAATAAATTTCTATTGTGTTAAGGCATGCCATTTGGGGTATTGTATTAAGCAGCACTAAGAAACTAATCACTCCTACTCCTATAAGGAATCAAAGAAAGCAAACCAGGAAAGTAAGAGATGTGATTGTGAAAATGCAAAAAATAAGGCTGGGAGCATTCCAGATGGAATTGATTATCACATTTTCTAAAAATTTTTTATTGCTGTCATGGGTCATATCCATCTTAAAACTGATTTTGAACAGATACCTTAAGTTTTCTAATATGTTTTAGGAATTTGAGGAAAGTTTTAGAAGGTTATTAATCATAGCATCAAATGCACAGCACTAGAGTTACAGGTTGAACTGTGTTCTCCCCAAAATTCGTATGTTGAAGTCCTAGCCCCTAGAACTTCAGTTGCAATTATTTCAGATGAGGTCAACAAGGTGGGTCCAAATCCAACTATGACTCGTGTCCTTATAAAAAGGAGAAATTTGTACACAGATAAGCACACAGGGAAAACATTATGTGAAGATGAAGGCAGAGATTGGGGTGATAAATACACAACCAAGAAATGCCAAATGTCACCAGCAAACGACCAAAATGAGAAGAGAGGGATGAAATAGATTCTCCCTCACAACCCTCAGAAGAAACCAATCTTGCCAACATCTTAATCTGGGACTCCTTGTCTCTAGAACTGTGAGATAGTCAATTTCTGTTGTTTAAGCCATCTAGTTTGTATTACTTTGTTACAATAGTCTTAGCAAACTAAAACACATAATTGAATAACAACAAATATTGATATATATTTGCTACATATTGGATGATTAAATGAAAGTCCTGAGCTACAGGAATAGCCTACCTCGATAAAACTGTTTACTAAATTTAGCATATTAATTACATCCAAATTACGCATTGATATTTATTGTTAATTTCTCTAAAATAATAATTTACTGATTCTCAGTATTTTTTCAACTTAATTCATTTCAACTCGATTCAGTGAGTTTGTTGGATGCCAGTTGCATCCTTATTCCTATGTTAGATATTACAGAAATTTTGAAAATAAATAATGATATAATAACTGTACCTAATGCACTTACATTCTTATTTTGAATCAAGATTTTACTCCTTTTAAAATAAGTTAATATTGCAAGACAGAATGTGTCCAAATGACAAATGTGTAGGAAAATGATATAAAAGAGTCTATGAATCAAATGAAGACGTGGGAATTGAGGTAGATCATCAAATATACATAACGTTTTGATGGTGGTAGATAGTGCTAGAGGTATGGTATCTGTCATCTATGGTATTGGCTAGGAGGAAATTAGTAAGATGATCAACCTGACTATAAGGCAAAAACTAGGGAAAACTAGAGATAAGTATTAATGGTTAAGTGTAGTCAGGTTCCTGAAATGTCTTTCCTTTCTATCAATTTTATCACATACATTAAAATTGGGAAAAATATTACCAAAAAAATCTGATTTCTAATATCCAAACTGCAGACAATTTAAAAGATTGAAAGACTCTCAAGGAAAAGAGAAAAGTAATACTAGAATCCCATTATTAAGAGATAATCACTATTAATATTTTGGTATACATCTGTATGTAGACATACCTATATGTGTATTTGTACATATCTATGTATATCTATCTATGTATATACATATATATTTTAATGAATTAGACTCAAATATTTGTAAAATATTTGTTGTTATTATATTTCCAAATTAAATATTTTTCTACAGCATCATAAACTTTATGGACACACAACATTACATTGTTGGAAACTCAGAATGGTTTATTTGGTTTATTTGTTGCTAGTGTATACGGGTCAGTGACTTCATGTGCTAAATTCTAATTGCACAGATGAAGCATTTCCATAATTATTTTTGAGATCTGGACTTGGAGAAAGAGGTAGATGTTTCATTTTGCAAATTTTCCAGTGGCTTTCTGGAAGACAAGAATTTAACAACTGACCATCTTAGCAACTGCCTGTAGATCAGAGGGTTCTGAATGTAAGTACAGGAACACAAAAAAATGTTGCACTGATTTACTCTCCCTCCTACATATTTAAAAAAAGACAGTGACAAAAAAGAACATACAAGGAAACTACAAAATTTTCATGGAAAATGGAATTAAAAAATAAAAATATAAACTTTGTTTCTCAACATAAGCTTAATCAAGGTCAAGACACTTTTGTAAATGATGATACCAGCCATTTAGTCCATCTCTGAATAACTGAAGGTTCTGGGAATTTAACCATGTCAATGCAGTCTTTTTTACAATATTAACTGAAGAAAAATGGGTACTTTTTAAAGATTTTTTTAAGATCAGGAAACAAAAATAAGTCAGAAGGAACTAAATCAGAACTGTAAGATCCTAATGATTTTCCATGAAAACTGTCATACAATTTCTCACATTCAATGAGGGGAATGAGCAGGGTCATCATATGGTGAAGAAGGACTCTAGTGAAGCTGTCTTGGGCATTTTAATGCTAAAGCTTTGGTTAACATTCTCATAACCCTCTCATCATTAGCAAATGTTATTGTGTTTTGGCCCTCCAGAAAACCAACAAGCAAAATGCCTCAAGCATCCCCCTCAAAATTTGCCATGACATTTGCTCTTGACTGGTACACTTTTGCTTTGACTGAACCACTTCCACCTCTTAGTAGCCATTGCTTTGATTATTCTTTGTTTTCAGGATTGTGCTGGTAAAGCCATATTTCATCTCCTATTACAATTATTTGATAAAATACTTCAGGATATTGATTCTACCTGTTTAAAATTTCCATTGAAAACTCTACTCTTGTGTGTGGCTGATCTGGGTGCAACAGTTTTAGCACCCACTAAGTAGAAAGTTCACTCAACTTTTTAAAAAAACTTTTATTTTAAGTTTAGGGGTGCAAGTGCAGGCTTGTTACATAGGTAACCTTGTGTCATGGGGGTTTGTTGTACAGATTATTTTATCACCCAGGTATTAAGCCTAGTATCCACTAGTTTGTTTTTTTTCCTGATCCTCTCCCTCCTCCTACCCTCCACCCTCTGAAAAGCTCCAGTGTGTGTAGTTCCCTTCTATGTGTCCATGAGTCTCATCATTTAG
This sequence comes from Piliocolobus tephrosceles, assembly GCF_002776525.5. NCBI lineage: Eukaryota > Metazoa > Chordata > Mammalia > Primates > Cercopithecidae > Piliocolobus > Piliocolobus tephrosceles. The sequence goes on from NC_045434.1 coordinate 72,842,596, forward strand.
CTCCCACCTGTAAGCAAGAACATGTGGTATTTGGTTTTCTGTTCCTGTGTTAGCTTGCTAAGGTTAATGTCCTCAACTTTAATTTTTCAGTCAGAATTGTACAAAGTGAACCATCTGAGATGTGTATGATGTTGGTTGTTTCTTCTGTTAATTTTTGGTCTCTTCAATTAGGAAACAGACAAAATGAATTTTTTCTTTATAAATTGATGTGGATGGTCTACCACTGCAGGCTTCATCTTTAATATTGTCTTGTTCCTAAGGAAAATGAGTTATCCACTTGTAAACTGCTGATATCTTTGGGGCATTGTCCTCATAACCTTTTTGTAAAACATCAATGATTTCACTATTCTTCTAAGCAAGTTTCACCAGAAATTTGCTATTTGTCCTTGTTTCAATTTTACTGAATTCATGTTGCCTGGTAGGGGTTCATTTCAGACTAATGTCTTATCTTTCTTACTGCCTCAAACTAGATCCTGTTCAGGCATGTTTTAACAAGTTAGCATGAGTTTAGTTTGGTGGAAAAAAATGAAATCCATGCATTTTTCATAATATGCATTTTCCATAAGCTTTTTGAAGACCCCCTTCCAATTTCTTATTCTATTTACATTAAGTACAAAATTAGCAAAGTCAGTTTATGGTGTCAACAGTCAGGAAAGCAATCACCTGAGTCAAGATTTGAGGCCACAAAATGAGGAGCTTTACAGGGTGCTGATAATGTTCTGTTTTTTGCTTTGGGTGCAGATTCCATAGATGTGTTTCATTTGTAAATATCCATCAAGCTGTACCCTTAAAATGTGTCCACTTTTCTGTATTAATTTATAACTCAATTTAAGCATTTTAAAACATACATAAAAAATAATAGCAACTCTCAAAATGCTCAGAATAACAGGACATCTCTATCTGTAACACATTCAATTGAAGGACACATTCCATTATCTTTCCAGCATTTAACTCCATTGCTTTTTCTAACTGAATGTTATTCCCACTATTCTTCTAAAATCCCTTAAATCATAGAATCTTTCCCTATCATTTATGAACATAATATTCCTTAATTAGGTTAACAGATGATATAATATTTGGGTACGAGTCTTAAAATGTAAATTTAAACATATTTTATTTTTTCACATACAGGTGCATTATAGAAGCACCTTAATGGAATAATGACACTTAGATTGTATTGTTTAAAGCTAACCACAACTGATATTCAAACATTCTGTACAAGTTATTTCATTTCATTCAATCCTTTGTTGCTTGATGAATAAGACTCTTGAGAGTATAGCATCCATTGTTCATTAACCCAAAGATCTGGTATAAAAAACAACCTTGAACAATTCTGGAGTCTCTGGTCACAGAGTTAGTAGCTTAGTAATTTGGCTTTGAAGGCTCCAGCTCATTGCATAACTTGACTTTTGTTCATTCCTGTCCTGAAAGTTTCTCAGACTTTGTACAGTTTAATACTATACGACTGTGACATCAAAGGGAAACATGGTATGACCTCGTTTGTAATAGAGTGGCATAGTGACTCATGGATGAGACCATCGTCTTACCTGGAAATCCTCACATGCTCTGCCTTATTAATATTAGAGCTTGTAACAGAATACAGGAGTGTTAATAGCATTCCAGTATTTTTGTGTAAGAGGAGTTATTTCAATGTACTGCAATGTGATATTTAAATATGCAAAATAAAGAAAATATCTAGGCTAAAATAAAATTCTATTTTGCTAAGAAAAGACCTTTTGTAAGCCATTGGTGTGAATGAGTATAATTTCGCTCAAATTTGTAGAGTGCTGATAAGGTTCCTTATAATGCTTGGATAGAAGTGCCTAACCTTTAAATGTGTTTTTATTGTGCCATAAGCAATACAACTTCTTCGTCAATAAATTTCTCATCGTAAGACTTAAGTGTTTGGAAGGTTTAAGATGAGCATTTCTATTTTGCTATTTATACTTCGTTTTCTTTGACCTTGGCAAATAAGACCAAAAAAAGTTTTAGCACTTTTAGTTGGTTAGACATAAATAATTATTGCCTATATGATTTTATCAGAATTTATCCACTTTTCCTCCCTCTTTCCCCCTGCCTACATCTGTCTTTCTATCCTCTCTCTATTTTTTTGTCTCTCAGTTACATACATGCACACACACACACACACACACTTATTACATTGCTATTATCTATATCTTACTGCCTCAGTCTTAGTGACAGAAATCCAGGTCCTGGTGGAGCAGCAGTGGGAAGATGCTATCTATGGTTCTAGATATCGGTCACTTTTATTTAACTATAAGATGATTATGTAGATTTATCAGATGATACACTTGAAAATACACACGTGTTATGGCTTGGTGTGAGATAGTTGTTATTTTTCTATAATGTCCCTATTAACATTGGGATGAGATAGTTGTTATTTTTCTATAATGTCCCACAACTTGGTGTGAGATAGTTGTTATTTTTTATAATGTCCCTATTGGAATTCTAGTCATTATCCACAGCAATGGCTTAGGTTGGCTTAACCAGAAGCAATTCAGATAGTCTTTTCTGACTAGGCAGCATGACTCGCATAAACCTCCTTGCCGTGTTTGGTGGAGACTTATCCTGATTAGCACCATCTTGCTATTTTTGTTTCTAAAAAGTTTGTAGGCTTTTTGGAGATATCTTATAAACTTCTTAAAAATGGCCAGTTTCTGGTAGGGTGCTTGTTTAAAATGGGAATAATCTGGTTGGCTACAATCTGGATAGTCATCATCAATCAGATGCTATCCAGCCTGAACTTTGAAACAATCCTGGTATGTTGAACAGTCTCATGAAGGATTTCTTTTTTCTCCTTGTTTAGGAATGTACTGTATACACACATCTTAAGTGGCCTACAATAGCTCTGCTAGTGATATCAATATCGGTCGTTCAATCTTTCGATTATGTTTTTAATCATAAGCTTTAAAGTACAATTGTTTTTACCTCAAAATTCTTAAAAATCTGTTATGGGACAGAAATAAGAGATTAATGGAGATCTTGCAAAAAAAGATAAATGGCACCACCAGAACACCACAAAACTGGGAGAAAAATTAATTGAACCTATACTTTTGATAAATATTTATTTTTTGCAGAAGAAAAATGCATACTAGTTTAAGCTGTCATTATACTAACCTACATCCTATTTTTCATATTATTAGTAATACATAATGTGGTAGTTTATATTCAAAAATAAAACTAGAATGTATATACCTCATGTATTTATCCAGAAATACACCAAGGTTACTATGGTTACGAAAAATCCATTACCTTTGAATACAGAATGAAAAAGTTTGACTTAAAGTGTGTGCTATTTATTATAGCAAACATCAACAGCCTTCGGGAGGTTCTCTAACTGGATTCATTTTTCAGTGTCAGAACTGACCCACCATACTACTAGCTTATGGCCTATGCAAGGTAAAAAATTTGAACTGTATGCATTTTAAAATATATTTTATACTAACTCAAGGTGCAGCAATGCCTTTGACTTTCAATGCTTCATATTTAAGAGAAAGAAGAAAAAAAATTCCAAGCCACCTGGATGCTAAGTGCCTTCTGAATTGAAATGCATTTACTTTGTGCCCACCATGGCAGCAAGATCCATTGGCAAAGCATAAAGGAATAATGTCGATTCTATGTGGAAACTTAAAAGGAAACTACAAGTAAATGGAGTAGGAGTGAGAAAAAAATTGTTGACACTTTGAATATTTAGGAGGCGATATTAAACCAAGTTATTAGGGAAGTTTCTGATATTGTAGAAGGTAAAACATTTTAAACAGTGCAGGTGATTGTAACCAGAAAAAAACAGGGTAGCTCGTGGAGAAATCTCAAAGTTATTCCTACCCCAAGTAAATTTTTGCTCATCAAGAATGTGATTAGATGAATGAAAGGAAAATATAAAAGGTTAATCATTATTCAGAAAAGTATTCACTATAACTAGTACTTTAAAATGCAAATAAAAATAAAATAACTATTTTTTGTAAAATAATCAAATATTTAAGAATATATAATTCACTGCTGATAAATTCCCTGGAAATAATGTGACAAACTATATCAAATATTCTGTAAATGTTCATTACCTTTGACTTAGCTATTCTTCTAGGAACCTAGCAAATAGAGGTTTGTGTATAAGAATATCTATCTCAAGATATTTAAAATAGAGATAGATTAGATACTATTGCTCAAGTGATTAAGTGCATTAATAAATATCCATTATATGTTATATGAGATGGAATATAATGTTATTCAAAATATTAAAAATATTTTTAGAAAAATGTTTAATGATAGGATATAGTCATAACATAATAAGGGAATATGTAAATATTCAATATCATACATAGGTTATAGTTCAATTTTGTTAACATGAATAAAGTAGTAGAAGGAATTCCATCATATATTAAGAGTTTCTATATGACAGGATTCTCAGGTATTACGAGACTGCATGTTTTAGATTATCTTCAGTAAGAATGTATCACTTTTATAATTAAAGGTATTATCAATTATTTTCCCAATCTAGTAGATTCTGTCTTCCATTTCTCAGTTTCTCTATGAACAGACATTTCAGCTCTGTACAGATCCACTCTAGTAGCCCTAAACTGACACTATTACTGAAAACACCAGACATCATGAATAGAAGTCCTACCCACGAACCACTCAGTGTGGAAAAGATATTAGGTCACAAATATCCTGACACAAAGACAAGCGGTAAGTACCAATAGGATTGTAGATAGATACACGTCATGGTGTAGACTTAAAGTGCTAATAAATAAAGCCCATCCCAATGGCTAGATCAGTTTGCCCACAGCCTTCTCCCTTGCTGACTTCAGACAGACAGAGTCCCTTTCCTATTTAGTCTTCTCTGAGAGTCTCTATAGGATAGGTAAACTTTAAAAATGTAAATGACCTGCACTTAGTCCACATCACAGATATAAAATCTGTAGTCATAAGAGTGGGAGCCTCATCCAACAGGACTGGCGTCCTCAGAGGAAGAGGAAAAAATACCAAGGATGAAGTCACCTCAAAGAAAGGCCATGTGCGCACGCAGTGAGGAGGCTACTATCTGCAAGCCACGGAGAGAGACCCAGGAGAAATCAAGCTTGCCAACATCTTGGTCTCAGACTTTCAGCCTCCAGACTGAGAGAAAGAGGTTTCCATTAAAGTCACCCACTTTGTGTTATTTTGACATAGCAGCCCTAGCAGACTAATACAGGTGTTCTGAGGTCTTTCTTTTAGAGTTACGGCAAGGAAAAATAAAATATGAGCAACAAGCAGAATGTATATAAATTAAAAACGAGGATTTGGGGCCAGACAGATCTGCATTTGAATTAGTTCCTCTGATTACTGACTAGAATTTCTTACCCTGTCTAGGTCTCAGTTTTTCTAGCTATAAAGTTAGAATAATCATGTACGTCTTTGAACCCCATCTTAACCTTCTCAGTGTATTTCCCCTCCTTGACAAGCATTGCAGTCCCAATATGCTTCATATCTTAAGCTATTTGGGGATGAAAGCAGAAAGGAACATAGTTGCTTATGAAATGCCAAGAAAGCTACAGCAGAAAAAAATATGCTATGGGTAATATTGGAGATATATTCTTTAAAATATTACATAAAGATTGAAAACCACTGAAGAATCATTCTACCACCACTATAGCAAGAAAACATGGATGTAGGCACTTTAAAAATATTTCACTTTCTTTGTATTTGGGGTTTGTATTGTAATAATACACTGTGGTGCCATTTACCACAATCTTTCATTAGAGCCTGTACTCCCATGGTGTTCTTGATAATTCAAACAACCAAAATACAGAATTCAGTGTCATTTTGCAGGTGATAGTAGAAATTAATGTGAATTCTTGCCTCTCTCCCTACACTGCTCTTTTTCTGGTTTTGCCCAGTGTAACCTCATATGGAATTCTGTACATTTTGGAAAGAATCGAGGCCCACAGTTTGAGACCTGCCGTCAGCTGCACCACTTCCCTGTGGACTGATTCAGCATTCGTTTCTGCACATAGAAGGATCTTAGTTTCTCTTCCGCTGGCTGTGTCTTTTCCATTTTTCTCTCTTCCCTATTGCCTTATTCCTACCCTAATCTTACCCTCCATCAGTTCCCCTTTGCTAAGTTCCTTTTTTATTTCCAGAAACCATCTGACTTCATTCTTTCACTCCTTTAACACGTTTTATTCCATTCCCACTCTGTGATAGGTCCAAGACATGCAGTAATGAAAAAAACAAATATAGTTGTGTCCTTAATGATCATTATGGTTCAGAAGGGCAAATCAATGAGCAAACAAACAGCCATTCAAGATGACACAAACAAAAAGCAGTGGTGTAACATAAAGGTAATCGGTAAGCATACAGGGGCATACCTGTGTCACACGTGGGGAGCCAAAGGATTCTCAGAGGACATGTCTATTCTGGTTCTAAAACTCATGAGATCCCATTATATACAATGTTACCTCTTGGTCCTACAGAAATGTTTTTATGTTAATTATTAATATATGTGTAAAGTTCCTTACATGGTGTGATTTAATCTTTTCTGAAATAACTTCTGTGGTTTATAATTTTTAGTTAAAATCATCCCATAAGATACTGTTGGAGTAAGATTAACCTATTCAGTTTTTACAATGAACTCTGTGTTGTACAGGATATAACAATTATAAATTCTCTTTACTAATTGCTAACGGCATGTTATATAGTTTATATATAGTTCTAATTCTCTTTAAAATACTGAAAAATGTGATTACACCATTTTACAAATTCAGAAACTAAGACAAGTTAAAACACTTGTTTTTAAGATCACACTCTTCAACACAGCCAGAATGCTTGGGTTAGTATCAAAGCCTCCGACTCAAGCTGTGTGACCTTCGGTTACTTAATCTTTCTTTGCCTCATTTTCTTCACTTGTAAAATTGTGGTGTAAAATAATATCTATGTTGTAGAATAAATATTATGGAACTCTATCCAATTATGAATAAAATATAAAAATAATTGTTCTTGTCCATTTAAGGTTCTCAGACTGGGGGGGAGGGGGCAAAAAAATGTAAACCTGAGAATGCAACTGGATGAATACACAGCCCTGTTCACACGACTTGCTCCAGCATCTACATGCGTCCCCATGAAACTACGAGCACCAAGAGAAGAGGGACAGTGTCTGGCCAGTTCCCTATTACAACCTTAGTGCCTGGCATTAATGTGAGTGAGTGAATTCATAAATAATTCATCCTACCTCTGACTCTAACTTGTTATGACCTTTATGAAGAAGTTAATATCTCTAGGCCTTGGTTTTTTCACCAATCAACGTTTGATTAATACTATCTCACATGAGAGTCACATAGAGTATATAAAATAATATGAAGTATAAAACCACTATAAGTATTATACAAGTATAAACACAATACAAGCAGCATACATAATGCAAGCCTCCTGTATTTAGAAAGTTTTTCAACAATCCATTTCAGTGTCATCACACTTTATCATATGATATGGGTATATACACTATGTTTCCTCTCAAATCTAAAATTCGAACCACACTGAGTCACAATTCTGAGTCTTAAGACAATTATACATCAGTGAAGATTTTAAAGTATTCGGGTGGTGCAAAAGTAATTGCGGTTTTTGCCATTGATGGCAAAAACCGCAATTACTTTTGCACCATTGATGGCAAAAACCGCAATTACTTTTGCACCACCTTAATAGCTCATGTGAGAGAGGAATTTGTTTGATGATGTCATTGATCCAAGTGGACACTGTGAGTCTGACTGGGGAAAACACTGGCTCTCAATTTCAATCCTGTGTGGTCTGCTGGAGGCAGAGAAGTCATGTGCTGAGCTCTTTGTGCTTAGCACATTTGTGCATTTCCAGGCCTCCTCTGCATCTGAGAAAAGGTAATTGCTAGAAGGATTTAGGTAAGGAGTGGTGGGGTCTATAGAACAGAACTAGCAGTAGGACAGCCCTGGGTGGAAGGAGGTAACATGAGCACTTTTCCATTTTTTTTTAGCTACAATTTCACCATAAATCTAATATGAGCTTCAAGATTATACAACTGGAGTGATTAACAGGAGATAAAAATAAGCAACTCAATTTCAAAAACACATTTTCAGATAACTATAGCCTCTATTTATCTGATGTGTGTGTGTGTGCGTGTGTGTGTGCAGTCACTCCTGAGTATCAATGAGAGATTGGTTCCAGGACCCTCTTCTCATACCAAAATTCACAGATGCTCAAGTTCCTGTTACAAAGGGGTGTAATATTTGCATATAGGTATCCACATCCTCCTGTACAATTTAAATCATCTCTGGATTCCTTAGAATATGTAATACAATGTAAATGCTATCTACATAGTTGTTATACTATGCTTTTAGAATTTATATTATTTTTAATTGTTGTGTTGTTATTTTCTTCACATATTTTCTAAGCATTCTTGGTTAAATTTGCAGATATGGAACCCTGGATATCGAGAGCCAACTGTAAGTGTGCTTAGATTTGAACACAGACTATTACAATTCACTGATAACTATAGAGGTCTTACCCGTGACCGTGTAGTTCTCCTCACTGCCTGAGTAGATCAGCCTCCCATCCATGTATAAAGAGTACTGAGTTATAATACCATTTGCCTTTTTGGGTGGGTTCCAGGAGAGCAGCAAAGACTTGGGAAGGGATTTGGCTGCTGGTGGCTGAACCTCTTGTGGGGCTGTGGAAGAAAAGATTTATAGAGTCTAATTTTAGTTTTCTTTTCTAATTCAAACTTTTCAGACCCAAACCAATAAATCATGGAATAGATCTGAAATCCCATGCATGGAAATATTCCCGATTCGTGGGCAGCTTGTCAGTCATTGCTTTAGGAACAGTGTTAAATAACTGTCCCATATTTATGAGAATTTGTATCAATGGTGGATGAGGAGTACTTACACTAGTTCACTTCACTGATGTTGTGTTACTCCAGCAAAAGTACTATTAACCCGTAATCTCTATGTGGGACTGTACTTATTAAAGCAAATTAAGCAGATAGAGTCCCCTAGCCTCAAGGAGCTTGTGATCTAAGATCAGTAATGTTGGTGAATGTGGCTCATAATAGATATTTTTAAAAACCTGTATGTAATGATAGGAATAGCCAGAACATGCATAATCAATTTAGTCAATTATATATGAAAACTTTTGTGCATACTTTTTTTTTTTTTAAAGAGCTGTTTATTTCATATAGTTGTCAATGATTTGGAGGTCCTAAGAACTAAAAGTTTTTAAAAATTTTCCTAAAATCCTCTATTACTTAGTAAATTCAGAATTACTTTGTGGATATTTAGAAGTACCATCATTCTGAGCAAACTATCACAAGAACAGAAAACCAAACACCGCATGTTCTCACTCATAGGTGGGAACTGAACAATGAGATCACTTGGACACTGGAAGGGGAACATCACACACCAGGTTCTATTGTGGGGAGTGGGGAGGACAGCATTAGGAGATAGACCTAATGTAAATGATGAGTTAATGGGTGCAGCACACCAACATGGCACATGTATACATATGTAACAAACCTGCACGTTGTGCACATGTACCCTAGAACTTAAAGTATAAAAAATAAAAATAAAAAATTCCCACAAAAAAAGGAGTGTATTCAGACCAGCCATTCTTCCCATAAAAAATAAATAAATAAATAAATAAATAAATAAATAAATAAATAAATAAAATAAATAAAAAGGAAATGTAAACTAAGCAAGTGCAGGGATCTGTCCGGGTCATAGCTTGAAATTGGTATGAAGGGTACCAGGTAAACCCTGGAAAAAGGATTTAGTGGATACAGAGAAAATAATGCAAAGTAGGGCCATTTGTCCCATACTGAGGCTGGTCAAAGTCCTTGTAATAGGGGATGATAATCATGTCCTCAGCAGATGCAATGACACATCAAAAACAGTGCTATTATCAGTAGACCAGATGGAGAAAATGCTGAGGCTGGGTCACTGACAGCATAGTTCAGGTGAGTAGAGTCTGATTGCTTTAGGTAAAAAAAATACAGCATAGAAAGGGTCATAAGAAGGATTTTACAAAATCCTTTATCCTGTCCTGGTTTCATCCTATGGGCCCATGTCTTCCTTTCTGTTACGTATCTTCAGTGCAAGTGATGCTTAGAAAAGAGGAAGCGGGGATATATAGATACTGGGAAAGTGAGAGAGAGAGAAGGACTGGCTGACTCTTTTTCCCTAAAGATCAAGCTTTTAAATCTCCTAAAGAACTTTTCAACTAGACAGTATAAGAAATGTGCAATTCCTCTCTCCAGAAGAGAGAAATGTGAAGTAACAATGCTTCAAATGTTTTGAGAGCTGTTATTTCTTGAAGTGATGCGTTCTGATGCTTGAGCAAAGCTTTCGCTTTGGCGTGCTAAAATATTTTCTCTTTCTCACTGCCTTCTTAACATATGCTTTCTGAAACCTTAATTTATGCCAACAGTTTGTAAGTTCCAAGTAAAACAGAAGTGAGACTTAAGTCGGAAGGAACTAAGCAGTGATTAATAATGCCTCAATTGGCATTTGGAGGTTTCATCATACTGAAATAATTGTTGCCTGTGCTACTGTTTAGCAGTTAAAAAAGACCATGGAAATCAACCGTTTGATTCTCAATTTCATACTGTGCCACACAATCAATTCTTTTTAGTCAGACTGTCTCTAGATTTACTTCTGAGCCATAGTAAAATGAGGAAGCTTTCATTAATCTTTCAGATGCTTCATATTAATGACAAGGCTCTTGCATGAACAATGTAACAGCAATTAAAAAGCCCATTAATCTGCATTACAGCTATTAAAGATGCATGTCATTAAAGGGTATGGAGTTTGATTCATTTTCGCATCCCCCCAAAAAATGGAGCAATTATGGCCTGGCAATGCACTTTGTCATCAAATTAGGTTGGGGTTTTCCAGCAAATGGCCTTGCAGCATTTAGCTCTTCTCCTATTTTATTATTCATGACTGAAATGTGGAAGTCAAGACCTTTGAAATTACTTTACCTTCTTGTGGAGTAGAGATGTTCAATGCATGTGAGCTCTCAGTACAGCCAGCCAAAGTGCAAGCAGTTAGGGTTACTGCATAGTTTTTGAAGGGTAGCAAGCCTGTCAATATGCCTGTAATAAAAAGGGACAAAAGAGGGTTGCATGCTTACCATAAGCATCAATAAAGAGCACTGTGTGTATATTTGAGTGTGTGTGTCTATAAGAGAAACAGACAGACAAAGACAAAGAGATCAGAGACAGAAATCAAAAACATATTTCTCTTTTGGTCATTTTCCTCCCTTTCTGCTGTTTGTTGAATGGAATGACTCATGAGAAAAAATTGTGAGACCAACTTATTGTTAAAACAGCTCTCAAACAGCACCTGATGTTTCTCCCATTAAAGTGGGGAGGGGGTTCCACACGTAGTTTGTGAGGCAGAGCACAGTGTTTCCAATAGCTAAGATGTATATTATCTCATTCCAGGATCCTAGACCTCCTGCAGAAACAAAACTACTTAATTTTCTGTAACCTAGCATTTTTCAACTGTATTTAACTAAGGAGTCCTTTTTATAGGGCACCTATTAACACACTTTAAAAATGCTGCTCCCAAGAGTGGCTTCATTATTTTAACAGTAGGCCACGCATATACAAACCATTTGTTTATGTTGCAGCTAACAAGTATGCAAATTAACATAGTTGAACAATTAGCAAATTAGATAATTATGCTTTTGTACTTCTACTTGCAAAATTATTAGTTTTTTTAATTAAGACACCTGTCTTAAATGGAAGTGTTACACTTGGAAGTATTGAATTAGCATGGCTTGCTGATAGATATATGAGATTTGTTCAGCAATTAAAAGTACCTGTAGAAATGAAAACACATTTTGTTTACTAGTGTTCATAAGCAAGACAGAGACTCCTTATCTAGTTAATCCTGTGAATTAAAAAAAAAAAAAAAAATCCAAAATATAACTTGTGCATTTGCTCACCACTGTTTTTCTGCAAAGATGATTTTCAGAGCAATCTTTAATCCTAACCACATAGCTTATCACTATTTTTATGAAAAGATGGCCCCACTGGTGCTGTCTCTTTATTGATTAAACCTTCAATCACCCAGAGAATACATTATTGCTTTAAGGTGCCAATATTGATGACAGCTTTCATCATTCAAACACAAATTTTAATATACATGTTTCCATAATTTCCCTCCTCAGTAGAAAATTTTAAAAATTAAAAGATCAACAAGTCAGGATGGAGCAAAGACCAGTTGTTTGCTTTGACACCTCCCACTTGCCCTTAGTCCCTAAGGCTGTCTCTAAGTCTTCATTCCAGCAACTACCCAGGCATCTCCGTGGGCTACTGAATCCGGTCTGCCATGTTTCTACATGAAAATATTCATCCACTTGGCACCATCATCTTAGCTCATGGCCAAAGAAGACAGCAAGCCAATGAACTAATACACACACATGTGTGACCATCTCGTGCCAAATTCAACTCTAATTTCAAAAGTCTCTCGTGTCAGAACCTCCTGCTTTCTCTCATTCGTGCCTCTGCAATTGTCATTTCCTCTTAAATCTCCCAGATCATGACCCACATTCTGAGTTTACTTTCTTTTAAGAAGTTATTTGTCATTCCACCAAATGGCTTAAAAGCAAGCTAACATTATCACATGCACATCCTCATAATGGAGTAGTGTGGAAAAGGGCACGGATGCTCGGGCCAGATTGCTGGCTTCAAATGCCAAATCTGCTGCTGACTGGCCATATGAACGTGGGCAAGTTGTTCAGGCTTCTGTGCCTTAGTTTCCTTGTCTGTAAACAGATAATAATAATCTTGATCTTGAAGGGCAAGGTGTTGTAGGCCTCATCTGTGAGATGGGGATAATATAGTACTTAGTATTAAGAATGAACAAGTTCAGGACTTTAGAATACTTAACATGGAGTATTGCCAGTCAAGAGCTCTAGAGCAGAGATACGCCATTCCAAATTAGCCTACCATTGCAACTCAACTTCTGCCTCTACATGCTGCTAGATGATTTGTATCTTTTAAAGATCACCAGTGATCCCTTAAATACCAAATCAAATAGCCTATCCTCAGTCCTTATCCTCCTACACTTATGGGGCATTGTCATCCCTCAACTTCCTTCTGTGACATTGAATTTTTAAATTGTTCTCCTAAACTACTGAGAACTCCTTTGTTTCCTTTACCGACTCATGTTCCTCTCACAGTCTCTTAAATAGCTTTTGTTTCCCAAAGTTGGGTTGCTGTCAAGCTTCTTTCTTTTTCTAAACACTCGCCTTTGCTAGCTTATTAAGCCTTATCTCTCAATGATCACATTTGTATCTACAGACTTCACATCTCTCCCAAGCCCTGGTTCTGGGTTTCTATCTGCAGGCCGTGTATCCACACCTGGATGTCCCACTGGTATCTCATACCCAATGTGCCCCAATCAAGAATCAACATTCTAAATAATTACGTAAGCTTCATTTTCCCATTTTGTAAGGCCTCCACCACGATCCCCAAATTCCAGGCTCAAAACTAAAGTATCATCATAAAATGTGTTTTAGCCATTCTATCTTTAGCAAATCTTTGGCATTTGCCATGTCTTTCCTATTGCCAAGTTGGAAACTACTGTAAGATTCTAAATAAGATGACTTGCATGTCTGAATTAGTATAATGCCACGCTAACAAGAAATGAATCAGCCCCCAGAGAATAAGACTTTTAATCCTAATGTGAATAAGAAAAGCATGTTGGAATATGAGGCTAGTTTTCCTTTATCATCACTTAACCTATGGGGCACATGTGAAAAGTAGCACCCCTCATAGATGAGCATGCTTCAGCTGAGGCATAGGAACACCATGCCTAAAAAGAAATAATGCTGATATACAGATTGGTTATCTGAAATCATTAGCATGAAGGTGTGTTGTACATTCAGGAAGTATTATCATTCAGAAACATAAAAGCAGCTCTATGATTGTGCAGTTTTGCAGCCTGGCTTTATAAAATTCTTATACTAAGACCTTTCTTTCCAAATCATGACTGAAGTGCAATGTTGAAATTTTAATTGTTATACCAACTTATCACGAAGGGTATTCTATAGACTTTCAGAGGGACTGTATCAAACCAGATCCGGAGTTCACACTCACTAAGTGATCTTTAGTGATTTAGTTAATGTTTCTTGCCTTCGCTAGAAGAGTTGCTTTGTGTATAATATGTGTATAGTGAGAGTCCTTTATTAATTTCAGTCACTCTTTATTTTAAGGACCTTAAAAAACAAGCAATACTCATTTCAGCAAACTTGCTTTCTTCAGCTTTGATTTGGTAGAGATCTTTACCAAACTGTATTGTATTTCACAGAAAAACCCTGAGACTCTTAAAGAAAGATGCTGGAGAGAAACTAGATCATCTTTCAAGCCATTTATCAAAGTGCTCACATTTCCCATTTCAAGCCAGGTGAAACAATAATAAGTCCTGAGAAATGAGAGCTGCAAAATAGAAAACAGAAAGAAAAAAAAAAAAAAAAAAAAAAAGGAAAAGAAGAAAGCTGATGTTTTGATTCTGCCAACTTTGGATCCCAGGTGGAAGGTTTTAGATGGTTTGTAAATCACACTTTCGAAAAATGTGCTGCACTTTCTAAGGCTGGAGTGCCATTTCTTTTATATTTCCGGTAGGGAATCTTGTTCATCATACTGTGTGTCAGAGACAAAGTTTGTTAAACCATCTGATAATTTTCCTTAAAGGCAACTTAATATTACCTACTTCAGGAAGAAGAGCAGTATAATGGTTCACTGTGTTTACTCATCCTGTCAGGTTCAAATTAAGGATTACACAGGGGCAAGGCGCTGGTCAAACATGTGGTCTTCATTCACTTGGAATCATAACAAAGTCATTTTATTGTTGGAGACATGTGGTTTATCTCCTTTGATTCTCAGTACGGAGAGTTTACAAGGATGCATTCAAGTTGAAAAGCTATGCCATGGACAAAGAAAGGGAGTAACATATTCTCTCCAAGACTATGTAGATTGTGGATATATCCTTTGAGATCATTGAGTGATTATCCTAATAGCTTTGCTTTAAGTTTCAGGGTTCTACTTAGATTAGGTACTCCCCGGAAAATACAGTGTTACTCTGATGATATATCATCATCAGAAAGCATTTATCAATGTTTCTGCTGTATGCCTCTGGAAAAGGTGCTATAGAATACAACTGATTTTTTTGAGGTTTCTAATAGAAGAAAATATTGGAACTAGAAGAACTCCTATAGTAACAGATTGATACATAAAGCAGAGTGTTTGCATATAGGGCAAGTAGACAATGACATTTATAAGATTCAGACTTACCAGTTCAAGATGATAGGAAGCCTAAATTTAGTTTAAATATATATTTTTGTATTATATTAAAAAATACTGGGAAATATAGAATATTACATATCTAAAGGAATCCTAGACAGAAAACCCAAAAAGAGAAAATGGCATAGTCACCTTTTATGACACTTGGGGTTTTTATACTGAAGAAGTATATCCTGAAAGGGAGAACTTTAAAATTTGTTTAGTTGTGAATCTCTTTGTTTGGGACATATCCCAGAGAAGTCTTTTTTATTTTTCTATTTTTTTATTTGAGAGTGTCCTTATTACAAGGCACGCCAGATGACCTCGCAAACTCCCTTTCAGCCACAAACTCTGTGAAATCAGAAAATGGTCCCAACCATGTCAAGAAACCTGCTAGTCCCTCTTGGTAGTGGAAGAGGGCAAGCTGAAGAAACATTCAATAAGCATAAAGTAAGCATTATTGATGTCTTAAAAGTGTTAGTATCCCATGAAACACAGGAGTGTGGGTATCCAGATTAAAATCATTGGCACCAGCAGGACCATAACTCTCACTGCTAAGCGATAATGCATTTTGCATTAATGCTTAACATTGAGAAATCCTGACATGCCACACCAAGGGAGTTTGAAGTCAAGTAAGTAGATTCCCTTTGAATTGAAGTCCTGTGGGTCAGTGGGTGCAGAAAGCCCAAGCTGAAAGATTAGGGGGCAGGGAGTTGATTTAAGGGAAGGAAACACATCACCGTAGGAAGTTTAAGAGACCTACTGCATATGGCTCCAAACTCTGTGCTCTGAGGGTTTTCACCTAACAGAGGGGAAGAGCATTGGCCTGGAGAACTTGCGACTTAAAATTCCTTCACGGTGATTTGGGGAATTCCTTGAACACAGAGGGCAGATCCTTTTACTTCTTTCCTTATCCTCTATCCCAGCAGCTATTAGTATGGTTTACCAAAAGTGAACACTTGCCAGGTGACTGAAAAATAAAGATTTTGCAGACTCTTAGCTCCACTCGGGTGTTTCTCTCACTATAGGAGAGCCCGACTCCCACCACACCCCTTCCAGGGAATAAGCAAAGTAAAAGACATTGTTTCTTTTGAATGATACATTATTATCTCCAACACTCTCTTTCCTTTGCCTTCACCTCAAGTTTCAAAGGAACCAAAGAAAAATATTAATAATTGGATGCAGCCTAACGACCTAAGACAAAATCATTGTGGAGCTGGCACCAGCTGTGCAAGCTTTTCGCCTCTAATGGGACACTGTATGCTGAGAAGCAGCAAAACACCAGAGGAGTCTGCTTTGACGTTGAAATTTTATGATTAACTCCTCTGACTAAATGTAGACAAGTATAAATGCTCTGCCTGAAAACCGAGCCTAAGACACAAAACAAAATGAATCTTTTTTAAAGCCAAGCACATTTCAGAGTAGAAAAGAGGACTCCTTTTCTACTTACATACTTCAGCAGACTCCTCCTCCCTCCCCCACCCCACCTCAGCTGCCAACCAAGGTGTTTGGCCGGCATCCACTGTAATCTGTTCTCCTTCATTATGTTAATCTGTGGGCGGAAAGATTTCTGTCATCTTCGAATCGCTTGTACAGCAATGGTAAACACCTTGGCCTGTCTGTAATTGGACAGGTGTCTGCATTGATGTCACCCAGCTTTTAATTCAATTAAAGAACTGGCTGCTCTGCTCTCATCACCCACTCATTTCCGTTGCACTTTTAGTCTGGCGGTGAAATCTGCACACAGCAACTGTCTACCCTGAGTCCAAAGTCAGGGGTCCCCTTGTAAGGATCATGCACAATACTCCAACAATCCAAGAGTATTTCCACATTAGCAAAGGCATTTCGGATAACATGGATAATTTATCTCTCTCTTTTTTTTCTTTATCTTTATGTCCTACTGCATGTAAATGATATCTTCTACTACTGGCCAGTAATTAGGAGAGTCACAGCAAACAGAAAAGCTGTTTCTACCTTCCTCTCCCCAAGGTTTTCCCCCATCTCAAGAGAACTCATCAGAGTACAATGCTCTTATTTATTTGCTGGCATTTCACATTTGGATCAAGAAAGTGAGGGTGGGCAAGAGCAAGACATTTATTAAGAGGGCCATCTGGTAAGGGATGCCACACAGGCAGAGCTGCTACTGCTACCTGGAGACATAATGGAAGAGCCCACTTTTTAAAGGAAAACTGGCCAGGGGAAGGAGGGCAGAAGAAGTGACTTCTGGCTGGGGACTCTGCTGCGGTGCTGATAAAATCTAATTTTTAAGTATACATTCCAAACCAACCCAGTGGATGGATTAAACAGAGTAAATCAATCCAATATGCCATGCTTCCTGCCCACTTAAAGGAACCTCTGAAAATAAATTAAAATTCTAACACAGACATTTTGACACAGTGACCCCATGAAACTGAATAATGACATTTGTTAAATATGGATGAAAACGTAACAGTCTAATAGAGATCTGGAAGCATACCCAGGATATTTCTCCTCTGGTTCTTAGTCCAGGAAGGTAGGATTTGTTATTGCTGTTTTTTGGATAATATTTTCAATTAAAATAAAGATTTCGAATATTTACAAAGGTAAAGTCAATTTTCATTTTACCCGAAAGGTGGAACAATAAATACACTTAACCCAAACCTAAGGTAATCCCTTGGAAACTTCAAAACTAATTTTTCTTACATTTAATTTCCTTCAAATGGGTTTTTTAACCTTGTTTAAAACTTTTAGTAGAGAGCATAGAAGATCATATACCTATCAAAGGCTATGCAGACGTTGATTCTTACAAACAGGAAAAAAATACATTCTTTTATTTCTTTATAAAATATGTGGCCTAATCCCAGTCTTAGAGGATGGTTTAAACAGTGATTTTAATTGACCTCAAAGTATTATCCAGTTAAGATTCTCTCAGCAGGCTTACATCTAACCTCAAATTTTTAATCAATGCTTTTGTGGTAAGAACTACAGAGTTTGTCATTTTTATTCTAATTTGCCAATAAGTTTGAAGCCATGTGCTTGTGTTATCTCTTTACCTTACATAAAGGTCTGACACTGAAATTATTGAAACTCTCCAAGAAAACACTGGACCTGACTAAGCAGTGAGACAGGCAAGGAGATAAGAGGAAAAGAAAAGAAAGAGAGAAATGAAAGCCATCCCTTATGATCAGTGTCCTATGTCCCCTGCTACTAGCCTCCGATATTGTTATCCCATTGTACAGAGAAGGCTGCTTTTGGAGAGAGTGTACCATATGGTGCTCAAGTCCAGACAGCTAAAAAAACAATAGAACCAATATTAGAACCTGTCTTCTGACCCCAAGATCATTATTTCTCCCATTTAATCTAAGCTCTAGGTCCACAAAAAAGAAAAAAGTGTTGAAAATTGTTAATTAAAAATAATAATAGCACACATTTTACTATTAAATACCTTATTGAAAATGCAACTTAAAATGTGTTAAGAGGTTCAAATTTATTACTGAAATCTATTGCCTACAGAAATTAGCAGTCTTGTCCTCCAAATGAGTGAATTTGTATGCCTAGAATATTCCTTTACAAAAACGATTGATTCGTAAGAAATTCTATGCGTGTGTGTGTGTGTCAGAGAAAGAGAGAGAGAGATTGGGTTCAACATTGGACCTTTGTTTATTATACATATAACCCTTTTAATTTGTTCCGAATATAATGTAAATATAAAATGATCATAAACGGTAAAAAGCAGAAAAGTCTGGCTGTGCATTCTTCATCTTTATCAAATGTGATTGATAACTTTGAAGTATTTGTATTGAATATTTATAAGCGTTGTGGAAATGCCTAGTTGATTATCACTGCAGAATAAAAATTATATATTTTCATCATTTTTAACCATGGCTTAACATGTTACTAAAAAGAAATGCAAATCCTTTGGTGTCAATTCTTATTCCATAAAACAAAATGAAAAACTTTAAAAAAAAAATTATCTCTGAAGATTTCACAATGTACCAGTAGTTCAGGCATATTATGTATTCAGGAGAGTTAGACAAAGCTATTAACTCATCAACACTGCATTACCTAATGAAATCCTTCTACATTAGCTAAGCAGGAACATTACGTCATTTCTATTTTTACTATTTATGTCATAGGCCATATTTTTGTCCTGTGAATTTTTTCAGACCAGTTTCTTTCAAGATTTACATTTAAAGAAATATTTTGTAGCCTGTAATGCCAGCACTTTGGGAGGCTGAAGCAGGTGGATCACCTGAGGTCAGGAGTTTGAGATCAGCCTGATCAATACAGTGAAACCCCATCTCTACTAAAAATACAAAAGAAAAAAGAAAAAATCTAGGTGTGGTGGCGTGCACCTGTAGTCCCAGCTACTCAGGAAGCTGAGACAGGAGAATTGCTTGAACCCAGGAGGCGTAGGTTGCAATGAGCTGAAATGGTTCCACTGCACTCCAGCCTGGACAGCAGAGCAAGATTCCATCTCAAATTTTCAAAAGTTTGTAATAAACTACAAATATTGGAATATTAATTTATGGTCTACTATAAAAACTGACTTTTATCTTTAATAACACCAACAAAAAGAATTCCTTTTTATTTACTTCTGACGGTTGCCTACTGTGGCAAAGATTACTAATTGCTCCGTATTAGGTATTATACTCCTTTTCCTCGGTAACATAAAAACACTTTTTACCTGGGCAAATGGCTACTTGGAATAAGGACAGCATTTTTCAACATTCCCTGAAGCTAGGTACAGCCGTGTGACTAAGTTCCGACCATGCAAGATAACCACAGGTGGAGGAGCAACTTCTAAAATATGTCTTTGAAGTGAAAGTGAGTATTCTTTAACCATTATTCCTTCCTGCTGGGTGAAAATCAGACTGGATGGCAGGAGCTCAGGTAATCATCTTGAGCTATGAGGTAGAAGCCTTGTCCGTAAG
Source organism: Piliocolobus tephrosceles (assembly GCF_002776525.5). Taxonomy (NCBI): domain Eukaryota; kingdom Metazoa; phylum Chordata; class Mammalia; order Primates; family Cercopithecidae; genus Piliocolobus; species Piliocolobus tephrosceles. The sequence goes on from NC_045434.1 coordinate 72,862,819, forward strand.
GATGGCACAGCAAAAAGATGAAGTGTGCGGGTCTCGCCTATGAACGTCCTACCTCTGCATTTACTGTGGACACCTATTACCAGTGAGAGAAAAACTTCATCACTATTATTTTAGGTTCTAATATCTCAAGTGAAATAATGAATCAAAAATGATAAACCCATCTCTATTAGGTTTTCCCCCATAAAACTTTCATTGTCTATATAATCTTACTTCAGAGAGAGTGCTTGGGCTATATTTTAGTTATAAAAAATCATATTACAAAGATAGGACCTAGCACTAGCATGGAACATGGTAGATGACTTTTTAAAATAAATGAATATTTTCCGTCTTTATAATTATCAGCATTGCAGCAGTATTGGCTTCCATTATTTTTCATTTCAAATATACAGTGGTTGGGTTCTATTCTGAAGTCTAAGTTTTGGAATTAGTCTTTATTAGTTATTTATTAGTCTCACCCTACCAACATTTTTTTTTTTCTATTGGGAAATGTAAGTTTCAAATGTACATTTAAGTTGTGAAAGCTCTGTACATTCTTTTATAAAATTAAAGAACTACTGATAAAAGACTGAGACTTTAGTAAGGACTAGTAGTTCAATACTCAGTCCAACTCAGCACAAAAACAATATTAACATTAGGCTAACTATGGGGTTAGTAGCAGAAAGCTAAATTTGCTAACTGAAAGATTCCTTCATTCATTATTTTAAGGTAAGTACATCACCTACCTAGAGCAAGGTAGTGAACAAGGCTTAAAATAAATATAAAATATGAAACTTGTCCTCCAGGAGCTTACTGTCTACTAGGCACTTTTAGCAACTTTGGAGTAAGAATTTCAATTGAACAGAAAAAAAAAATTTCATGACATTGAATTACAGTCATTTCTCTGCAGACTTCTCAGGTAAGTATGATTACATATATATAGAGAGAATACATATATAGAGAGAGCATATTTGTATAATGTATGAATGTACGTATATACACATATACATACATATACAGAGTAGCATTTTAATTTAATTTAATTTAATCTTATTGACGATACTCTGTATAGCTGAGTTCAAGTTCCAAAATCAGGCATAAGGCAAAAATAACATGATTTAAAGTTCCCTTGACAACTCTTTATATGGCCCATAAAGTACAGTACATTTGGTTTTGTGTATGCCTCTAACTTTTCAGGAATCAATGATTCTTCAGGGCTCTTAAGTCTTCATTCTTTTTGTAGACACCCAAACAATGAGTATCACTTCTTTGTCAATGATTGGGAAATCCTAAAATTATTCAAACATTTTTTCCAGCTAACAGATAATTGACATTTTCAGTACTAGATAGCATCCTTTGCCTATGACATTACTTTTGTAGGTTTTTGTTTTGTTTTATTTTTGCTTTTTTACTTTTCCCTCCATCCCTTACCCATTTCCAATATGTGTAGTTGAATGTTTGTAACTTAAATGCATGCAGGTAAGGCTCTACCAAAACATTACAATGATAATTCCTACATTGAATTTTACTGCTCTCACCTATGAATTTTACTGCTTTCACCTAATATGAACCTAAGGGGCATCTTGTAATTGAGAATTAGGTTTCCTTATATTTTATTTTATTTTATTGTTGTTGTTTTCCATTTCCCATATAAATAGTGAGCTCCTTGCCTTTCTATATTGGGCATGACAGGGTGGCAGGGGGCTGGTTGGAAAAGCAGAATCTAACACCATATTCCCAGACCTAGTGAATCAGAATCCATGTTACCAAGATCCCCAATTCTTACTTCCTTTCTCCTGGGAACTTTCAGAAGCACCATGCTTGGGGTTCAGGAGTCCTACTGACACTGCCTCTCTTTCTTCACTTGCCTTGGCACTTTTCTGGCAGCAAAGTTAACACAGAACCAGAAGCAGGAATAAGGCAGGGATAGTTGCAAGCCTAGCAGGTGAAAGTATTCCCGTCTAACCTGACCACTCTTCTACACTAGTGTCTTTCAATATGTGATTCATAAACCTTCCAAAAAACCAACTGGAGCATTAGGTAAAATGCAAATTGCTAAATACTAGCCCAGATTTACAGAATCATGTGTGAGTGGCCCGAAAATCTGCATTTTGTAAGTAATCTGAGAATCACCTTATGACCAGTAGAATTGAGAGTCACTAATTATTACTAGTAGCCATGGAAAAGAGGCAAAAATTAGAGACATGTTTTCAGTATGAAACCTACTTCATTCAGGTAAAAAAAAAATAAAGTCCATTGTATGTAAAAACTGAAACAATTTTAGTGGCAAAAGCTATATTATTATTTGTATTATAAATTAAAATGTCTTTTTCTTTACATAAATGTAGATTTATTTGGGTCATCTGGAAGATTCTTATTATTATTATCGATTCATTTGCCAAACTATAGCAAATAATAAATAATATTACTATTATTTGTCATTTTACCTGAGGAAGCAATATAACCCCTATACTTTAGCTCAATGTAATGCAACAATAAAATTGAGAAAATATTTTCTGTACACCAATATCTGTAGCACTTAATGCCAGGTGCTGTAATAATTATGCTGACAATTAAGTTTACATGTTTAAACACCTCACGGAAAAAATAATTTGTATACGTGCAAAGTCTTGAATCCATTCATTCTTGAAATAATTTCAAATCAAATTGTGAAGTCAGTTTCTGAGCAGTCCTCAGTTTGAGGGGAAACGCCAGTCCTATCTCTCTGGGCTGCAGCTTTGCATGATAACAGGGCTGCAGGGAAAATCAGCAAAAGCTACCCAGAGTTAATTGGAGCCCTTTCAACAAATCTAAAGATACACAGGAGTGATGACTGAAGGGTTTTCTACCCTGAGGCTCCGGCTGAGGAAATGAACCTTAAAGAAGTCCTTGCTCTGAACCTTGGCCTTGGGAGGGCACAGAAGCTAGACCCTGTGGCCCAAAGGGGCCCATTTGCTCCTGAGTAGGCCTGTTAACCCTTGGACTCTCCATTGCAACTGGGATTTATCTCATTTAATCCTCTGATAGACAAATTCGTGAATGGTAAATATTCTGCTGCACTATTCTGTTTTCTTCAGTTATCTTAGTTGATATTCATTTTTAATAATTTTCTTTGCTTTTACCTTCTGCTTTTTGTAAGTCTGAGCATAAAATCCCACTTCCCTGCACTTAATTTTTGTCATCTTATAATATTCCTTTGCTAGTGTTTTCTATTTACTTTTAATAGCTTATTAGTTTTTATACACATTTATTTTTTTCCCTCCTAACATTTTTGAGTTTCAGTGGGGAAATGAAAGTTATGAGAATTTCTGGATAAAACTTAAATGTAATCACTGGTGACAAACTCCTCCTTTAAATACAGTTTCCCTATGCTGGCTGTACAGCAGAATTACCTGAGATACTTTAAAAATACAAACTCCCAGGCCACATTCCAGGCCTATTGAATCAGACATTTTGCACGTGGAGCACACAGGCATCAGTATATTTTTTAAAGCTCCCCAGGCGACTCAGTGTACACCTACAGTTTTGAACTACCATCTTGTAAGAATCCCAGTGAAATGACCAAAGTTTTATAAATACCTAAAACGAGACCAGGCAAAGACAATGGACTGTTAGAAGGAAAGTGTTTGGACGAACGGAGGCAGGAGGCGCATTTCCGGGTTCTTCTTCACTAACCTTTCCCGCCCGCGCGAAAATGCAGCCGGCACCCGGGACGGTGCAGATCAACTAGGCATGCGCCAGGTGACGTCAATCTGAAGAGACCGAGATTTACCTGGTCGCACCTGTGGAACGCCCCCCGACACGCCCGTGCCCCGCCTATTGCCCGCCGCAGACGGACCAGGACCTGAGACCCGCTTCCTTCACTCTCACGGCCTCTCTGGGGTAAGTGCCCTTGTCTCCTCTTTACCTCCCTCGGCCAGAAATCCTGCGCGGGTCCGAGGTCCATTTTGAGCCACCATGTGGCTCCAGAGACCCGTTCAGGACAGAGACGTCCGCCTGAAGGTAATCTCCACTTTGGCTCCATGAGCCTCCAGTCTGTCTCTGCTGGTTCCAAAGGATGCTTTGAAGCCAGGCAGAGATCCACTTCCATTTCCATTGTGTCCATTGTGTAAGTAAAGAGGAAACAAACGGGAAACCCCCCAGTCCAAATTTCCAAAGAGCACCCGCTTAGGGTGCCTCCTAGCCAATTTAAAAACCTTACAGCTTGAACAAGACCTTAGGAGGAAGTGGTTAATTTTCCTTTCCACTGTGGCGTGATCGACCTCAGCAATTTCTGCCAGCGGCTAGGCAAGTGGTCTGAAATTAATTACGTACAAGGCTTTTGGGCCTTAAGCTCTCGTCCCTATACTCCTCCTTCTCTCCACCCCCTCCCTTCCTTCCCAGACTCCTCCTCCTCCCCCCATCCAGACTCCTTCTTCCTCCTCCTTATCTACTAGTAATCCACTCGGTCCCGTGCCTCCTTCGGGGCCCCCAACTGGCTGTCTTGAGTCCCTATCTCTGCCCACACCCTCCTACAGTGTTAGCACCTTTGCGAGAGGTGGCTGGGGCGGAGGGGGTAGTCAGAGTACATGTCCCTTTTTCATTGGCCGATCTTTCCAAAATTGAGAAGCGTTTAGGTGATTTCTCAGCTAATCCTACCATATAAAGGAATTTAGATACCTTTGTCAGGCCTATGACTTAACTTGGCATGACCTCCAGGTTATCCTAACCTCTACCCTAAACTGACTGAGGTTCTAACCCAATAGACTCAGTTAGATCCGGCCTCCCCCACAGGGGCCACCATTTTGTCATCTTATTTCATTTCTCAATCAGCTCCTGACATTCGTAAAAAACTTCAAAAGGTAGAGGATGGTCCTCAGACACCAATACAAGACCTAGTTAAATTAGCCCTTAAGGTCTATAACTCCAGAGAGGAGACGGCAGGCTTGCCTTGAACAGAAGGCACAGCTCCTAGCAGGGGCTTTACAGCCCAGTCATAACCCCAGACCAGAGAGCACACACCCCACAGACTCCAAAGCTACAAAGGAGCCTGCCTGCTATAAGTGCGGCAAGGCAGGACACTATGCCAACAGGTGTCCGCAAGGTCCCCAAGCCCCAACGCAGCCTTGCTATAAGTGCAAGGCATCAGGACATTGGGCCAGTGAATGTCCTAACCCTTGTCCACCAGAAACCCCCTGCCCTGCTTGCCAGCAGGGAGGACACTGGAAGTCTGATTGCCCCACCCTGAGAACAGGTGCCGTGCCTCCACGTGACCCCCTTTCCCAGGATCCTGGGAGCTCCTTCCAGTTCCTACCTCTGGACGATGAAAACTGAAGGTGCCGAGACTTGGGAACCCCAATCACCCTCGCCGAGCCGCGGGTAACTCTCCTGGTAGCGGTAAGACAATTTTTTAATCAATAGCGAGGCTACCTATTCTGTTTTGCCGTCCTTCTCTGGACCTAGCCTTCCATCCAATATCTCTGTAGTAGGAGTAAGCGGAAAGCCATCCACTCCACGAAAATCTCCACTCCTTAATTGCTGCCTAGCCAACAACTACTTTGCGCACTCATTCCTCATTATACCCTCATGCCCTACCCCCTTACTAGGCCAAGAAATCAGTTCAACCTTCCCCCACTCACCTCAAACTTACTAAATTTTCTTAACTATCTCATACTCCCCAACCTTGCCAGGACCATCCTTCTGGGTTTTGCCCATATTCCAACAAATGCTTCCATTCCTCATTCCTATACTAATACTGTGCCTTATTTTATTCTTCATCCATATGTCCAAATACCAACCATGGGCCGCGACCTTAACGACGCCCCTTAACAGCAGGAAGTAGCCAGACAGACCACGGCGCCCCTTTATCACTATTATCAATAAAAGGTTGGACTGTTTGGACGAACGGAGGCAGGATGGCACATTTCCGGGTTCTTCTTCATTAACCTTTCCCGCCCACGCAAAAATGCAGCCGGCTCCTGGGAAGGTGCAGATCAACTGGGCATGCGCCAGGTGACCTCAATCCGAAGAGACCGAGATTTACCTGGTCGCACCTGTGGAACACCCCCCCCCCCGACACGCCCGTGCCCCGCCTATTGCCCTCCCACTCCTAGAAAAGCCACTCTTGGCCAGGGTCCCACGTGGCCTTCTCACAGCCCCACTCCTGTCGGGATGTCGGGACTGTGGGAACACTGTCTGAGAGCTCCACGGGCAACTCTGTTGGCCTCATTTGCCGGAGGCCGACAGACTTCTCCCTACCCACCTTCTTCCCTTGAAGCTAGGTGACCAAAATAAACTTGCAATTTTGCTGTTACCCTTGCCTACCCGCTGGTTCTTTTGTGCTCGCTCTGGTGGTCTTAGAAAAACAAATCAGAAAGTCCTAGGCAAACCTAGTCTTAAACTGGAAGCAAAACACTAGCAAACTCTCAGAAGTCCCACTCTACCAAACACTGGGAAGAAAAGAACTGAAACTGCAGGGTGGCTGCAAGGCTAATGCAATTATCCCACTAACCCTATCATCATCTTAGCGAAGGTTTTTAGGAACAGCAACTGGATGCCCCGTAAGATGATTAGAAAACAGTTTAATTTTCCCATGCAAATACCCAGTCAGAAGATTATTTTAGAAATGAGCCAACTGAACTATGGAGTTGAATTTGGAGGAGTACATTTAGCTGACGGAAAAATTGTAACTCGAAAGAAGGGTGAGAATACAGCCCTCAAATTACAGAAGATTATTATATTCTGGGGAGGATTTAATTCAAGAAACCTATAAAATGTAAAAATCATGAGTTGCATGCCATTAATAAGGTCTAAAATAACTTGGAATCCACTACATAAGAGACAGAAGGTAAGCGGTAAAACAGAGATGAAGACAAAAATTGAGAATTTCAGGAGGCAGGCAGCAATCAAAGTAAGCTAGATGAAGAAAAATGCAGATCATATCAAAGACTGTACTAGAAGAATTAAAAATCTTCTTAGAAGTTTCAAAGAGCAGAAATAACAGTGCAAAAATCAGAAAATGTAAAGAAAAACAACTATGCGACAGTAACCGAGAAATCAGAAACTGTGATTCAGGGATTATAAAGGTAGCGATGAATTCATTCAGCACTCACTATGTGCCTGTTTCTGAGCAAAATATTTTACATAACTGATTTTAATCTTTATAGCAGTTCCATAATATAAATATGGTTTTCATCCCCAATGAATGAATGAGGAAACTCTAATGTAAGGATATGTTTTTAAATTTGCCTGAGATCACACAGCTAAAAAGTGGCATAGGCGGAATTTGACCTTAGAGTGATTTGACTCTACAAGAGGTGTTCTGAACTACTAAAATGAGGAAGACAACCTGGGAAGTAATATACAATATTGAAAACTGCTACTTCTCACCAGAAGTAATGATCATAAACACAATGGCAAATTTTCCAAGTTGAAGAAAGACCCAAATCTAAAGAATAAAAGAGCTTATTATATAACAAAAAAATTAATGAAAAGAAACCAGCACATTTTCTGATTAGCATTTTTTAAACGTAATTGGTAAAGAACCCTATGCTAACCAATAAAGCTAAATTGCCTTGTACATTCAGTATCAGAATTATTTTATTTAAATATGACTCTAACAACCACAATTAACTGAAATATTAAAATCTCAACAAAAGTCACCTCAGAAATGCTAAAAAAGGATTATTTTCAAGATCGATAGCAAAACTGCTCAATAGCAAAACTGTTTACATAGGCTTCACTGATTTTTCTCTGTTTTGGTATCTTGGTTTCTCAACCAACTGGCAAAGCAGCTGCCCAAAACAATCTCTACACCCCTAACATCTCCACCAAATCCAGCTTTCTGGCTCTCTGCTTTCTAAACTCATTCCATCTCACTTCCTAGTATTCCTTTTTGTTTACTGGGAAATTCCCTGACTTTGATAATTATCCAAACTGGCTTTGGTGCCTCTCAATTCACATTCCCCCCTCATTATCCTGAGTCTTCACAATGAAAAGTCCACCTGGCAATACTAAAGTTCTTCTTAGTCTTTAAGATTACCTTCTACATAGGTCCTTGACGACTCACTTTAGCATTGAGAACAGCAAACTCATTGAGAAAAAAAAACATCAAAGAATTCATAGTACACACTGGCAAGAAATGTAGTGAAAAAAATCACTAAAAAACAAGAAATAATAAAACTGGGAAACATAAAACATGATGGCAGAAAGAAGACCAATTATATCAATTATAAAGACAAGTATGAATGAGTGACTCCCCTACTTGAATATGGAGAATCTCAAGTGAAAGATAAAACTAAAACTGCAGAGATATATAGAAGTCCTCAATGTCATTGGAATTTTTTGTAAACTGTGACTTTTAAGTGAAATGATATACAACAAATCCAATTTTCCCACAGGCTAATTGATGTAAGAAAGAATTAAGATCCTATGTCAGCTGGGCGTGGTGCCTCATGCCTGTAATTCCAGCACTTTGGGAGGCTGAGATGGAAGGATCACAAGGTCAGGAGATGGAGACCATCCTGGCTACCACGGTGAAACTCCATCTCTACTAAAAATACAAAAATTAGTTGGGTGTGGTGGCAGGCACCTGTAGTCCCAGCTACTCAGGAGGCTGAGGCAGAAGAATGGCGTGAACCCGGGAGGCAGGCTGCACTCCAGCCTGGGCAACAGAGGCAGACTCCATCTCTTAAAAAAAAAAAAAAATACTATGATGTATTTCTGGTCACAAAACGTCACCAAACTTCTATAGACTACTAATATTAAACATTGAAATGAATGTGTGCTATGTGTGCTATACATCCATTTACAAAAGATTAATCAAAACAAGATATTAATTTACTCAAGTTTTGGTGAATCAGTGAGTGACAGTGGTCATCGTGGTATAAATCAAGGAATAAATGCTTTCCGAGTGAACATTGTAAGGAGCACCTCCTACCAGCATTTTGTTCAAATCCCAGCAATCACAGACTGGGCAGTTTGCTGAGCCCTGTCATACTGCACTGTTTATTGCTGTGCATCTGTATGATTATCATAGACTTTATGAATTCTTATTTTACAATGATTTCTATTTATTCATTCATTTATCTTCCCATCTGCTTATTCCACTTTAGGGTTATGTGTGGCTGGAGCCCATCCTGGCAGCTCAGGGCTCAAGGTAGGAACCAGCCCTGGACAGGCCACCATACCATCACAGGGCACACTCACACACATCTGCACTCACTCACTCTGGGCTCATGTAGACAGCTCAGTTCATGGAAGGGGAAAACCTTTGGGATGTGGGAGGAAACTGGAGTACCAAGAGAAAACCCACAAAAACATAGGGAAAATGTGCAAATTCCATGCAGACAATGGCCCTTGCCAGGTTTTTTTTTTGTTGTTTGTTTTTTGTTTGTTTGTTTTGTTTTGTTTTTAATTTTCTCATCAACCTTATAAGAAAACAATGTTGAATGAAAGGACTTTAGCCAAGTTGCTGCCATGCAGTCGTGTGCTGCATAATGTTTTGGTCAGCAACAGACAGCATATAGGATGGTGGTCCCATAAGATTACGATGCAGTGTTTTTACTATACCTTTTCTGTGTTTTGATCTGTTTAGATACACAAATACTTACCACTGAGTTACAGTTCCCTACACTATTCAATACAGTTACATGCTGTGCAGGTTTGCAGCCCAGGAACAATAGGCTACACCATCTAGCCTAGCTGTGGAGTAGGCTATGCCATCTAGGCTTATGTAAGTTCATTCTATGATGTTTGCAAGGTGATGAAATCTCCTAATGACACATTTTTCAGAACATATCCATCCTTTAGCAATGCATGACTGTACCTAAAGCAATGAGACCTTGAAGGTGAAAACATAAATAATAAGTGTAAAAGTCACAAAAATTCAAAAAATGCAAACAAAAATTATCTCAGAGTAATTGACAAAACTGCACTCATAGTTAACATGGTTAACACTTCCCTTGGTTTTTGACAAATTTGATATATAAAAATAAACAATTGCTCAGTAGTTTTCTGAGTTTCTTCTGCATATACATCACTACCATGTATGACATGCCTTTTGAGTAACATCCAGTTCTATACTACGTTGGTTTACAATCTGTGGGATCTCTCCTTCAAGAAGGAATCCTTCAGAATATTGGGAGAGGCTGATTTAATTTGAAAAGCCTCCCTGCTCCCAGTTTCTGATTTACTCTTACCCTAACCTTAGAATTACTATTTTGAGGAAGATGCATTATATGTTATCAACATGGTATATCTAACATAAACAAATAATAATCAACTCTAAATGGGGAATATATATTTTTAAAAAATCACCCATAGTATATTGAACATTTTAAGGATGTTGTATTAACTACATAAAATATTTTTTAAATCTGTACACAAAAATGTAAATCAATTTTTTTTTAAATGACAAAACTGGAGGAGTTGCATCAGATGAGACAAATGTGTATATTATTCTTCATATGCAGAGAAAAACTTTAATGAGAAAATGTGAATCATTCAATAGAAAAATTAACAATGCAGCCGGGCGTGGTGGCTCATGCCTGGGCGCGGTGGCTCTCGCCTGTAATCCCAGCACTCTGGGAGGTCGAGGCGGGTGGATCACGAGGTCAGGAGATCGAGACCATCCTGGCTAACACTGTGAAACCCTGTCTCCAGTAAAAAGATACAAAAAATTCTCCAGGCGTGGTGGTGGGCACCTGTAGTCCCAGCTACTCCGGAGGCTGAGGCAGGAGAATGGAGTGAGTCCGGGAGGCGGAGCTTGCAGTAAGCCGAGATCCTGCCACTGCACTTCAGCCTGGGCAACAGAGCGAGGCTCCATCTCAAAAAAAAAAGAAAAATTAACAATGAAGCTGGGTGCAGTGGCTCATGCCTGTAATCCCAGCACTTTGGGATGCCAAGGCAGGTGGATCACCCGAGGTCAGGAGTTCGAGACCAGTCTGGCCAGTGAGGTGAAATTCCATCTCTACTAAAAATACAAAAATTACCCTGGTGTGGTGGTGCACACCTGAAATCCCAGTTACTTGGGAGGCCAGGCAGGAAAATCTCTTGAACTCGGGAAGCAGTGTTTGCAGGGAGCTGAGATTGTACCACTGCACTCCAGTGACAGAATGAGACCCTGTCTCAAAAAATAAAAAAATAAATAAAATAATCAAAAGCAATGGATTTACTTAGGCACGTAAAAGAAGTAGAAATGGCCAATAAATATTTAAAAAACTAATCTCTCTAATAATCACATAAACACAAACTAAAACAATATTCTGACATTTTGCCTTTTAAATTTGCAGTTTTTTTTCAACTGTTAAACTTGGTGTTGGCTAGATAAAATGAAATGCACAATCTTGCATTCTGCTTGCTGGTGGAAGCATAATTTGCACAGCTTTTGGGGCAGTATCAAAATCACTATCCTGGCCAGATACAGTGGCTCATGCCTGTAATCCCAGTGCTTTGGGAGGCCAAGGTGGGCGAATCACGAGGTCAGAATTCACGAGGTTAGGAGATCAAGACCATTCTGGCTAACCCGGTGAAACCCTGTCTCTACTAAAAATACAAAAAAACTAGCCCAGGTGTGGTGGCAGGCGCCTGTAGTCCCAGCTACTGGGGATGCTGAGGCAGGAGAATGGCATGCACCCAGGAGGCAGCGCTTGCAGTGAGCCAAGATTGAGCCATTGCACTCCAGCCTGGGCAACAGAGCAAGACTCCATCTAAAAAAAACAAAAAACAAAACAAACAAACAAACAAAAACACTATCCTTTTCTTGAGAAATTACCATACATTAAGCATAATGTTACACACTTTATAGATATCCTACAGTACATGCCACATGTCAAGCACTGTGCTATGCGCTTTACGTATACATGAATTCATTTAATCTCTACAGCTGCCCTGCGAGGCAGGTAGTTGTATCGCATTCTTATTTACCTAGAAGGATTTTGAAGCACACCAAGGTTTATTGATTTGTCCAAGTTACACAGCTAAAAAGGTTTAGAGCTAAAATAACATATCACTTAATATTTTTAATATTCTTCTGAGGTAAATATTACTCTCCCATTTCAAAGGTTAAGACTTAAGGATCCAGAAGGATGTGGAACTTATCTAAGTCACAGGGAAGGTCTATAGCAGAGATTTATATAAATGTCTGACTTCAAAGTTCAAGACTATACAATGTCTTAAGAGCCTGGATGCAGTTATTCCACTTCTAGGCATTTATTCTATCACAGTTGTCAGAAATTCTCCTAAGGATTTACGTACAAATTTCTTTAAATTATATTAATTACAAAGGCAATTGTTGTAAACCCAGGAAGTAGGGGGAGACTGAGACAAAATGTGATTGCATGAGAGGCCGAGCAGGGACATGGATGAAGCTGGAAACCATCATTTTCAGCAAACTAACACAGGAACAGAAAACCAAACACCACATGTTCTCACTCACAAGTGGGAGTTGAACAATGAGAACACATGAGCACAAGGAGGGGAACATCCCACACTGGGGCCTGTCAAGGGGTGGGTGTGTGTAGGGGAGGGATAGCATTAGGAGAAATGACTAATGTAGATACCGGGTTGGTGGGTGCAACAAGCCAGTATGGCACATGTATACCTATGTAAGAAACCTGCACATTCTGCACATTATCCCAGAACTTAAAGTATAATTAATAAAAAAGAAAGAAAAAATTTGAGGAGAGGGATATGATGTTGGATGCTCTGTAGAATAGACTCATGGCCAGGGAGAGGAAAAAAAGGCTATGAGAAAGATGAAGATAAGTATTGCAGTTGTCCAGGCAAAAGATGGTAGTGGTTTGGGCTGACCAGTAGATTAGAGGGGAAATGGATGAACTTCACACATATTTTAAGAAATAGAATGACAACTGTGGATATGAGGTGTGAAGGAGGTGGAAAGTCCAGAGTAACTCTCAGACTTTCTTGACTGGGTGGCTGGAGGTATCTATGAGAATGCAGGAGAATCAAGAGTTGAGGTTTGGCAAGTGTAGAAGGTGGGAGACATCCAGTTGGAAATGTCACTGTGTCCACATGCCTATTAGGATGCAGGCATTTGGATGTCTAGATGTGATATGCAATTAGGAGTCAACAGCAGCAGCTGTCTGGTATTTGATGTTATGAGAATCAATAAGGTTTTTTCTGGAGCAAGCCAGGAAAAAAATGAAAGAGAAAGAGGACACAGCCCAGTTCTAAATCCTGAGACTCTTCAATATGTCATCACACTTTGGAAGAAGTGAGCAAAGGATACTGAGAACAGGGTCCCTGGAGAATGCAGAGGTAAGCAGAAGAGTCATACAGGTGAAGAAATATTTCAAGAAATGATGAGAGAGTTACTGTAGAGAATGCTGAAGAGTGGTGAAGACATAGAGCGCCAAGTGTTTTTTGCCTGTGTAAACACAGTAGATCTTGGTGCTCATCACAAAAGTAATGAGCAGAGGCCAGATAAAGTGAAGACAAAATGAGTTTAGATACTTCATGCCAGACGAAGGCTGAGAGGAGGAGAGAGGGAGCAACAGCAGGGAGTTTGGACAGAATGAAGATTTTTGTGATTAGTTTGGGTTAGTGTGTTGGTTTTTAACAATGGGAGATAAAAGAGTTTGAATGGCCCTGAGAAGAATCCACTCAGTCAGTGGTTCTTAAACTCTGGCATACATCAGGTGTACCTGGGGGCTTGTTAAAACAAGGACTGCTAAGCCACCCTGCAGAGTGTCTGCTTTGGTGGGTTTCAGGTGGGCAGGAGAATGTGCATTAATAATAAATTCCCACGTGAAGCTAGTAATGCTGGTCCTTGGGCCATCCTCTACTGCAGCAGAGAGAGGCGTTAAAAATGTAAGTGAAAATAAGATAAGCTATCAGTAACATCTCTGAAAAAACAGGAAGAGTCAGGGTACAGAGGACTTGTGAAGATTTCTATTTTTTGATAGGATAAGAGAAGCTTTGTAAAACAGAAAGGAAAACAGTGTGAAAATAAAAAAGAATAATGAAAAGAAAATGATAGCATAGCACACACCTCCTATATGTCAAAATGTTTTTAAGTGTTTTAGCATGCATTCATTCATCCGACCCCTAATAACAACTCCATCAGGCAGAAAAATGCAATTAATATGTACATTTGGTAGTAAGAAAGTAACAGAAATCCTATACAAAATATTGCTTTTTCTGTGGTGTCTAATTTGATCTAAAATAGAACGTTGTCAGTTGAGTGGGATGAGAAAGGGAGATAGCATGTGTATAGTTTGGGAAAATATAAAATATTTAATGAGGAGAATGGGAGGAGGAGAATGGGAGAAGGAGACTGTTCTGGAAATATAGTAGGATTGGTGTCATTACTGAGTGCTCATTTGAAAGTGGGGTTTAGCATTTTTAGCAATAAACTACTTGATATTTTCTAGCCCATATAGCTGCCATGTGCAACCTGTGAAAAGGCAAGCTGTGGGCTTAATCAGGTTGGGTTTTTATAAGGAGGGTAAAATAGGAAAGAAGTGAAGGGTGTGAATTTGTTTGTTTTTCTTTTGCTAAACGTTGGTGGTATATTTGGGCTGTACATTCCAAAGAGTCTAAAAAAAGGAAGCAAAGTCTTGAGGGAACTGACCAGCAGGTATGTTGGGGAAATATTTAAGGCTTTTCTAACATCCATTCTGATGGTTCATGTTACAAGATTTTTTGATAGAGGAAAATGTTTTTTCTGTCAAAGTTGACACATTTACTTTCTTTTTATCAAAGGTTTAAATTCAACTCTCCTTTTAAATGTGCTTTAATATTTCATGAAGTTGAAAAATGCTCTTAATACACATGCATGAATTTGAGTGTGAGATGTGTTAGTGGTGTGTATGAGTATATTTCGTTATAATCATTCTTCATGGCACACCGCACTACTGTGAGAAATCGATTCACCGATTTGCCTGTCCAAATAACTAGGGCTCTAAGACTCTTCCACCTTGAGATAATTAGGTTTGATCAGCAATTTTACAATAAATAATAGTGGTGTGAACTGGGGCTAGTCCCAAAGAGTAAATTTTTACTTTGTGAAATAAGTATTTATACCTAGGATTTCCAAAAGATGTCTATAAGGTGTTAAAGGGCTACAGCCACCTATGATGTAATCTTTGGGGGATGGAGGGAATCTCTACCTTAGAATAAAATTATCCATGAGAGCCCATGCACATTGTAGAATTATCCTTTTTATCCTAGGTAGATGTAGGCTTCCACTACTTTAGATAGTTGTTGTTCTTAATCAGGTAAAATACACTTATATTTAATAAATCAAAAAAAAAAAAAAACCTTTGCAGAAGATTTTTATTTAAAATTCAAACAAAAAGGAAGTTAATAAGATCTGCTCTGTTAAAGAATCGCCTTTACCTGTGAGGGTGCTTGTATTGAGAAATTCAGCACTGGCAGAGGGCATGTGGGGTGGACGGGTGTTGTCCTCACTGTAGACTTTCAGAATGTACTTCTCAATTACTCCTCTGGCAACAGGTTCGTCCCAGGTCACCTCGACGCTGTATCCATTTAAGCTGCGGACTCTTGAGGGAGTTGGCACACTTTGTGGAGCTGTGAAGGAATAAAAGAGAAAATAGGGAAAATGGCAGCTCTGAGAAGACTATTGCTCCTATTCTTCACTTTTAATGGCCGCAGTAAATCAGACTCAACCATTAGCATAAATACAATTTATTAGAGTTGTAACTTTTCAGCATTGATTTAATATGACTGCACATCTTGAGCCATTCAGTTTAAGCGATATTTCAAAACCATCAAAACTCCATCGACATAACATTCTTTCAAGTCTAGTCCAGGTTTTCCAAAAACATTTAATGTATCAGACATGTTTAAACATCACTCATAAAGAAGGAGGTGGATGGTAGGCAGATAACAAGTTCAAGCAATATAATGATGTACCCCCTTTGAAGCAAGATAATTAGACTGTTATTATACATGGTGGTTTGACACTTTTATATCTTCGATGTATTAGCCAAAAAAGATCACAAATATGATTGTGTTGTACTTGAATGCCTGGACCCATTTTCCAAATGCAATTGTTTTTCTAATTAATTTTTTAAAAGCAAAGTTCTACCATATATGATATATGGAATATATTCTTAATTGCAGTTTTTGGGGGTGGGGGGTTGGGGTAAAGGAGCTGGTGCCCTTGAGATTCTACAAAGTCATTTTCAAATATTTGTTCTGCAGAATATCTCAAAATAATATCACAAAATGAGGAAGTTTAAAAGAACTACAAAATCTTACTTACAAGCTGAGCCCCCTAATTTAAAAAATCTATAACCTTTAACTATTTATTAGACATTTCTACAGTTCTGATCAGTAAAAACTTCATCACAGCTGAGTGCACTGGGGACACAAAGAAAGAGCCCAAGGAACTCTGTGGCAGGATGATGGATGAGAGACCTGCTTTAGCTGCTCATGGACTCCTGAGCCCTGTCGATGGAGGATCACTCTAGTTTTCCACATCAAATCTCCTCCTCTCCGACTTTACTGTCCAGACCAATAAAATAGGACAGCTTTAAGGGAAACAGAGTGAACATAAAGGATAAGAGGAAACACCAAAGGGGAGAACCACTCTCTGAGCAGTTTAAACACCACGGGCACCTATAGAAAACACACAGGCCACACGATCGAGTTGCAATGAAAGGGACAATGAGAGTGATGTTGATTTTATTAGTTCTGAAATGTGGTACAGGGCAAAGTACAGTACTGTCTAACAGATGGTCTTCTCATAAGGGACAGAGCAAAACTGACTCAAAAATAATTAAATAGTGCAATTATTCTCCAACCCTTGGGAGCATGTAGCTGCTCAGTGTTGTGGTCAGATTGTAAATATGAATTTATGGCATAGGACTGTGGTCAGATCATTGCTATAAATTCAGAGCTCTATTTGTGTACTTTCTCAGTAGTACTCAAAATGGGGACTATTAAGCTAAGTAAGCAATGTGCTTTCCAGACACCTATTAACGTTGCTGAATTATACTCAAGGCAGGCTTTATATTTGTTAATAAAGTAGAAGGGTGTGAAACAGGAGGAGAGAACATGTCAGTAACAAGTGAGTATTTTATATTGGAGCTTTCTCTTAGCTCTGAAGTTGAAAAGGATTTTAAGAGATCGTTCAGCTCATTGTCTTGCCTATAAATAGGTGATAATTTAAATCATCCTAGAAAAGTGTCAAGTTGTCCTCTTCTGGAAAATATGTAGGTAGAGAGTCTTGAAAATTATTCTTAGTTGCTCATCTCAGTGTTTAATTATATTTTATATTAAGAAGGTTCCTCAAAGGATACCTGGGATAGTAACCCACTGTAGATTAAGTATAAGAGAATATCTTGATGGAAACACATCTTTAGACAAATTGTTACTCGCTGAATAAACTTTCTTACAGAGACATAAGTGGCAATCATTTGGAGATATGTTCAGTTTCCTGACAAATATTTGACCCAAAATGGTAGAATGCCACTGATTCACAAAACTCTGTGCTGAATGCCTTCCTGTGGGGGTATTATGGGGAAAGACTTTGTGGCCAGTCAGAAGTACAAAACAAGTCAATTGTCTGAGATTAGGTCTAATGCATACTGTCTCCTAATTGGTTCTTTTCCAACTCAAAATAAATTAAACCAATCAGCAACTTTTTCTCTCTTGGGATAATCATTCTAAGATTCTAACAGTCAACAACAGGAAAAACATCTGCAATGATGTCACAGACACACCTGATTCCAACCAGTTGCAGGTTTCCAATGTGCTTTCTATGAGAAAGTCAAGAGGGTGCCACTCCCTTCCAAGGATAATCCTAATCCCTGACTTCAACTTCTTGCTACCTACGCCATCTGTAAAGGTTACCTATCCTTAGACATATTAGGTAGGTGGGGCTATTACATCCTTAAGACAACCTGAACTTTCCTTTCTTCTGCATCCTAAGAGGAAAGGATCAATTCTGAGTAAATATTTAGTGAATTCTTGACAAATCCAAAGCACTGATCTACTAAGCATTTTAGCCATTGACAGATGTATTTTCAAACCAAGGCATGTTCTGTCAGAAGACTACAAAAATATTACTACTTCAGGGTAATAGTCCTTCCTTTCATGTATATGCACAAATACATGCATGTGTGTGTGCATATATGCATTTGAAGGTAAATATTTACCTGCTCCCGTTGTACGTCCTCGACTCCAGTCACTATACACTGAACCTCCTTCATGAGAGGCTCTCACCCGATACAGGTATTCTTAAATGGAAATGAGATGCAGCAAGATTAAAATAATACTCATATAAACTAATAAGGGACTGGCAGGGAGGGAAAGGGGGATGAATAAGAGACATGCAACATTTAATTTAGAGGACCTCCACATTACCTGTAAAAGGCTGGAGACCACCCTCGTAAATACTCTGCTCTTTTCCCTGGTAAACCAGAATGGAGTCATTTCCCCTGCAGTTAACAGCACTGTCAGTTGATAGGCATCCATCCAGATTGACTCTGACAGCACCGCTGGACACAGATGCCAAGTTAACGACAGCACCCCGTGTAAATTTAACATCCTTCATGCAACCACCGAAACCTAGCAAATAGTAAGGGATTAGTATCGCATAAAGGGCTTGAGTCATTAATTACCAATCATTTTTGTCCTCTGCAGTACTACATTTTGAGGAAGGGGGGTGGTTAGACACAATTGCTAGACTTTCAAGTCTTTCTTGGGAAACATTTTATGCCTCCTACTTTTTATCAAGCTAATTTGTTGCAAAGAAATATAGTTCTGTTATTCGGAAAACACATTCATGGATAATTCTAATTTAACTTCTGGTACTGAAAAAGTATTTGTTTTACCTCTTTAGGCCCACATTTTCTAAATTCTGTTTCTTCCCATAAAAGAAAATTTAGGCAACTTCATATTATGGTAGGGGGATAGCCCCACGTCTCCTAATTCTGAAAAATTAAGTGACTATATAAGTCAGTTTTAAATGCCAAAAAATAATATTTGAATTAGCATGATTATTCAATAAACTCATCGGGGAAAAATACACTCTGAGGATTTTATGCAGAATAGCCGGAGAGAGAACATAATTTCAAAATATATTAGAATCCTGAAATATTGCCATGAATTGCATAACAAGCACTTCAGAGGTACAGAATTTAGCCTGAGTTACAGCAGCCTACGGAAGAGCTGTCACTATGCTCTATCGTTTTTCACAGAGTTCCATAATCTTGAATATACAAAATGGTCACCAGTTTTACATCCCCATTAGCATGACAGGGGCCAGCCTTCAGTGATGGCAATAGCAACACCATGAGATTTCATGGACTGTGTCTTCTACACAGGTGACCTTAGAACACCCAGTGTGTAGTACCATTCTGTGAAGTTTAACAGAGAATGCATATGAAATGAATTTAGAGTATTCGCCACTTTTTTGTTAGACAGCAAACAAAGAAGGCATCCAGTCAGCCAGGGAATAGCAGTGACTTTGAATTACATGCTATTTTGTGAAAACAGAGATCAGCTCAGTGAAGTCTGGCAGTACTCTGCGCAGAAAACTGCACGAAATTGGGACAAACAGGACCTAGTTTGAGATTGCTGTAGCGTGCATGTTCTCTCTCTCTGAACAAAACACTGTAAAGTTTGAAAGGCCTCAAACACATGGTCAGCTCTTTTCAAGATTAAAGCACAGCAGCAGGAAATGGAAATAAAATATAATGCAATGCATAACAGTAAAATAAGTTAATAGTAACAATGACCATATTGTTCTCCTCAGCATTTATATGATGTGCTATTATGCCTTCTAACACATTAAGTTGCAGCCTATTTCCTTTTAAATGTCTTTTACTATTATCCACATTTTTTTAATCCTGACTGATCAATACTGCTAGTCTATCTTAAACACACAGTAGACACTCAATAACTTGAGTGAATTGAATTGAAAGCAACAAAACTCAATATAAAATCATTGACTGGCAAATTCAGAAGCTAAGAATTTTAATTTATTCAACAGTAGTAATTTTCTGATGGCACATAGCTGTAGTATCAAAATTCTCTGTACCCTAACTTCCCTACCAACAAAATGAGAACAGTGGAAGGGCAGCTTGGCAAACAAGTGCTGTTATAAGAAATGCTACATTATGTTTTGAGGGGTACATAGTTTTAGCTTTGCAGGATGAAAAGAGTTCTTCAGAGGGACAATGGTGATATCTACAAAACAGTGTGAATGTACCTAATGCCACTAAACTGTACGTTTAAAAATGGTTACAATGGTAAATTTTATGTTACCTATATTTTACCATAATGTTTTAAAAATTAAAAATTTAACAAAAACCATAATAAAAATTAATTCACAAGATGAAATTTTCAATTTGGGAAAGCCCAGGGAGATACGTCTTTCTTCATTTTGGAGATGAAGAAAAAGGTCCAGAGAGTTAGTTATAAAATGAAGTTTGTAAGTAGAAATCCTCCTAAGGAAATGGTCCTCTGGCCCCAGGCCTTGGAGACTGCTGAGCTCTTGAAGCTGCTGAGCTCTAGTGCAGGGTCCTTCCAGTGGCATCCTTCCGGTGGCAACCAAAGAGTTCAGTTAATGTTGTACCATGCTTTCAACTCTATACCACCAGAAATGCTCCCAGCCACCTAAAACATTTGAATGGGATGTGAGGACAAGAGGACAAAGGGGATGTTTGTGAGAGGAGTAGAAATGCCTTATTTTCTTACTCCACTACCCTTGTGAGAATCCAAAAAAATCCCCATCCATGCCACCACCCCGGGCCTCTAAATGCCTAAAAGGTAGCCCAGAGCTCTAGGGTGACTAATCAGGAAAACATTAGCCCGTCTTCTAGGGAAGGCAATACTGCTGCAGGGTGCTTGACTTGGCAGGCCAGCTAACTTTCAGCCCCCACTCCCTCCCTCTCCATGGAAGGGTTTGGGCAGAACATTGCCTGTGAGACCACATGCCAGACCCAGGCATGCCCAACCTAGATGTAAATGATTATCCTCATTGATCATTCTAAGAAGATAAACTCTCATCATCCGAGCTGGCACATCTTCAGCAAATTATGTTGCCCAGCATTTCCACAACAAGAAATAAAATTAGTCTTGTATCTGATTCGGAGAAGATTACAATGTTAGTGTATTAAAAAAAAAAAGTAGTACTCATATGACCAGAAAATAGAGCTTCTGATAAAAAAAAAAAAGGTGCTAATTAAGAAGCAGAGGAAAGGAAAAAGGTTTTTAAGACAATTGATAGTGGGTTGAAAGAAATACATTAAGTGAACATGATTCGTTTTAACTGCAATTGACTATGTTCATACTGCACCTCTGTATTGTGATTAGTCTCCCTGATCATCGTATAAAACATGCAATTATTTATATAGATTAGTGTCTCTCAAAGCATCTGAGTCAGAATCTTAGAGGACAAGGGTCCCTAACATCTGTATTTTTAATAACCATTCCAGGTGATGTCAATGTATCTTGAATAGTAATAATAATAGCTAATTTTGACTTCCATGTTCCAGCTACCGTAGGTCAATATTTTTTCAGTGTTTTGAGAACCACTGATATGGATGCTACTACACTAATAAACATTTAATATTACTCATAAATAAAATACCTTCCAGTATCACAGACTTAGTCATAGCATGTAGGTAAAATTATTCCCTTTGGGTCTATGGCAATATTTTAAACTTCTGTTATTATCTTACAATTTCAGTTTTAACCATGTCTTTAGGACCATCAATAATAATGGGTTTAGGGGTAATTCAAAGAACAAGGCTGTATATGCAGGGTTTTTGTTTCTCACCTTCATTTTTTTTTTTTTTTCCCCAGAAGCAAACAGGATTAAGTAATCTCACTCATACAAAGGGTTTTCAAGTTCTTTCTAACCTCAGAAACCTGAAAACCTGGAGAAGTTCTTATACGAATGTAATATTTTTAGCTGCTGTTACACCTTAAGTGCCTTGAAAATGTCATTACTGTCTTACACCCCAGTTATTCATTAACTCCTTACTACTACCCTTCTAAAAGTCTCCTAAGAGCTTGCCATATATTTTCTATTCAAAGGCATTTAAATCTTTATGTACTTACCAAATAGGCAAAGACTGCTTCATGAAAATTTTAACCATTCAGGGTACATAGATTTTAAACTCCGTAAAGGACCTTTTCCACACTCGGAAGTGTGCTTGGTCCCATCCTGGAAATTACTGTGCATTCCCCACTTTACAAAGGAGCATTGACCAATGCCCATAAAAGAGAGCACTGATTGTAATAAGGAGAGTTGACGTTATACCAGGCTGCCTGAGAGAGACTTAGTGTCTTTCTATCTGCTTACTAGCCATGTGACCTTGGGAAAGTTACCTTCCTCTCTGTTCTTCAGTTTCCTCATCTGTAATGAGGATATAAATAATAATGCCTAACGCACTTGTTAGTAATAACTGACTCACCTATTCTCACGTAAGCTCTCAGAACCATGACTGCCACAAGAAATGATACACAGATTTTGTTAGCCTTTTCAATTAATTATTTCTCTGATTACATTCAAACTTCTATGAGTTAACTTCTTACCTAAACTATAAGTAATGCACTTTTCCTTTCTGTTATGGTTGCTGATAACCTACAATATATAGATTTTCACGAGTATGTTTGGAAGTCAACCAAATACACCCCACATTTTTTTTACACATGAAAGCTCTACTGAAAACCTATGGAGACAATTAGCATTTATGTCAAAGAAAGAAAAGGCAATGAATTGCATTGATCTTTTTTACTAGCTATGCATACCAACTTAATTTATTTTTTCATCTGTAAATACAAATAATGATCACTATCCAACATATGAGGAAATACATTTATATGAATTATATATAATTATATATTATATTCAATTATGTATGTATACACGTATATTCATATATAATTATATATCTCACATATAATTGCATTATATATTTTAAATTAATAAATATATAAATTACAAATTTTTCCATATAAATATCATCTCTGGGAAGCACCTCAGGTACCTTATTTATAATCAACATATTTATTGTAATATTTCTTCAATAAATAGTAATTAATATATGTATATATAATTATATACCACATATATAATTACATGCCACAATAATATGTATATTAATTACTATTTACCGAGGACATATTGAAATAAATATGCTGATTATAAATGATGCCATACTGTTAAGGGTAACACACAAAACTATTTGAAAAAGTGTTCCATTTGTTTTTAGGGTTTAAATTTCTCCAGAAAAAGGGGTGTTGTTGGGTGCTGCTTTTAGCCTGAATCTATTGCTATCTCTTGAAACACAGAACCACCAAAATCTGTCAGCACTAGGGCTGTATGGATTTGTGAATTCCTCCAGATGGAACTTACCTTGTTCCAAACACAAATGTTGATAAGAGTTCAGCAGCTCCTGTGGGATTCCTCCCACATAAACCGGTGAATTCACTACCAGTGGCTGGGCTCCAGACTCCGATGCGTGCTTCATCAGTCCATTCATACTTGCTGATATGAAAGAGCCTTCCTTTTTAATAATGACTTTATTCCACTTTCCATTACAATAGGCTAGCCCCAGCAATAGATCCACTTGTGTAAAGGCAAGACTGGTATTTAACCGGAAGCTCAATATTCCACTTTTCAGCTCCATCTGTATTTTATATTAAAAAAGAAAGTAGGTATATAAAAAGGCTGCAGAAGGGCAGTTTGGGAGAGAGCAGAAGGACAATTTCTTGAAGAAAAGTAAAACAGTTCCCTGAAAGCACTCTATAGAAATGTGTCACTTTATCCTAAGTTTCTGCCTAGGAACGTAGGAAATCCTTTTCAAGCTTATGGCTGACATGAAGAATGTTGTATTGATGTAAACAAATTCGTATCTAGTAATGATTAGATGATGTGATGCAATGTTATATAGACCTAAGGTTTATTTTTGCTGCAACACAGTTAAAAGATTAAAGCCCTGTGTAAGTGACTGAATGATTGAAGAGAACAGAACAGTTTGAACTATGACTCTTTGAATTTTTAGAAAATGAGAAAATACTACTTCATATATCAATTTAATTTGGGGGAAAATATGACAAGACAATAAGAAAATGAAATGTCAAGCTTGATTAAGCTTATTTTAACTGGCTAGTGAACTCAATTTCAAATTTGTAAGACATATTTTGATTCAATATTTCAGTTTTATTCTAAATCTTTAACATAATTGCTTCTATGTGTATTCTATTAGATGACTGTACCATTTTCTAATGTGAACATATTTCACCCAAATTTTCATAGTAAAAAATAAGTTCATAGATTTTCCTTCAAAATGTCTCATACTTTTTTTTACCTAATATATTTTTACTTTGTTAGAAACATATCAGTGACCATAGGATATTTAAAATCTTGAGATCAGTTAAGTAAAACAAATTAAATCATGCCAGATGCAAACTATGGATTTTTCCATAAAAGTATCATCTTCAGGAAGGATCTCAGGTAAGCAATTGTTCATTTGTCTATCCCCTTATTCAATAAATACCGAGTCTCTTACAATGTGCCACATACCTGCTGCTCTAAGGTAAACACTGCTCCTAAGAGTCATGCTGTCTAGTAGCAGAGGGAAACATGTGGGAGCAATACCACAATCAAGACAGGAAAGGGGTAAAGTGAAAGCAGAGAACAGAGGAGGCTTTTTGCTCCCTGGAAGTTGGGAAAGGTTTAAAGTAAGATTTTAGAAAGTATATCAGATTCATGGAGGGTCCCTCAAGAAGGGGGACTAATATGCACCACATGAGAACATCAGGTTTAGAGAAAGGCACCAACTTAGGTAAGACAAGGGGTACATATGGAGGTGGGAGCTGAGGTAGTGTCTTGCCAGCTACGTAGAAGCCAGATTTTAAAGGACTTTCAGTGATAGGAGGGTCTGGTATGGAAAGAGTGTTTGGTGTCTGTCTGAAATCATAACTCATATTCTTTCCACTATTACCTTGCACTAAAAGCTTACCTTGCCAGAAATAAGAAGTACATACTGAAAACAAAATCTCGTCTACAATTCAGGAAATGCATTAGGAAATCCATTTAATTGTGAAAACATATTGAGAGTCTTTAAAATAAGGACAATGATGATGCTGATGAAAGGGAAGACTCGATCTAAGAAGTATTTGTAAAAGCAACTCATTAGGACCTGGTAAAAAGGTAAATGAGTTAGATGAATGAAAGAGAAATTAAGAACACCTCTCATCTTTTTTGGGTAAGTAGCAGAGTGTTCTGCCATCATCACGTTATGAAAAGCATTTGAAAGAAAGGCTGAGGGTTGTTGTTGACAAGGAGGAGGGGGGAGTTCATTTTAGATATATTAAGTTTGAAATGCCTATAAAACATCCAGATGAAACTCTTT
The DNA here is from genome assembly GCF_002776525.5 of Piliocolobus tephrosceles. Lineage (NCBI taxonomy): Eukaryota > Metazoa > Chordata > Mammalia > Primates > Cercopithecidae > Piliocolobus > Piliocolobus tephrosceles. Next base: position 72,888,135 of record NC_045434.1, read on the forward strand.
TTGAGGAAGTCAAACATAAAGATATGCAGTTTGGGGACGGCCCAGTAAAATGGAGAAAATACATCACAAAATAAATAAGATTATTCAGTGAGTGTAAAAAGACTGAAATAAAAGGGAAAAGATTAGTGTCCTCAGCAAGACTAATGTTTTAAAGGGACAGCATGGTAGAAAACAGTTCTTTTAAGTGACAATGATCTCCTTAAAGAAGCTAAGAGAACTTAATGAAATCAGGAGAAACTAGTGCTTTGGAAAATCAGTAGGGAAGAATAAGAAAAAAACAGAGAATAGCAGAAAAAGAACAAATAAGGTAAGAAATAAAAATCACTGGACTAGGAAATGCAGGGGTCATTGACCACTTTAGAAAAGTGATTTTGTAGGAAGGTGTGGTAGTGGCAGGAACCTAATGTACAGTCATTTTGGGGACTGAAGTGAGATGAAAAAGTGGCAATAACAAAAGTAACCGCTTTCAATGCACTTGACCATGAAGGTAAGGAAAAGTACAGTGGAGGAGGCTTCATAGACAAAAGAAAAAACACTAAGGAAAATAAATTTCAATCATTCCATATATTGAGAGAAAAGAGCCAATTGAGAGGGAATAGTTGAACATACAAAGAGGGGAGACTGTAGAACAAGTTCTTGCAGAAGAACAGATAGAATCTGGGATGATGGTAGACATATTTTCTTAGTTGTAAGCATGGTAATTTTTCATTTGTTCCCCTGAGTCAGTAGAGAGTTAAATTTAGCTTGCCTCAGATACAGTCAAGTTGATAGACAGATTGAAAGTTGAATATGTACGCTTGTTTTTATCAGGAGAGTGTGGGACTACCTGACGACATTCAGGTTATAGTGTTTCTAGATCCTAAGATTCTTTTTCTTTCACTTTCTACATCTAAAATACATTAGAAAATCCTGTAAACAATAGATATTGTTTAATAAAAGAATTGGAGCCTTCAAAACAAGTTCTCATGCCCGTATTAGTTTTCCTATGGTGTTTAGCAATCTAGCTACTAGAACTGAGAAGCGAGGTGGCTAGACTGATTGATCAAGGTTTGTGAAGTCCAATACAAGATACAAAATCAGGGCATTGGTAGAAATACTGTCGAAGAAATACATTATGGTGGCTCAGGTAAGGAGTGAGTTAACTAGAAAGTGGGCTGATAGTCAATGGTGTCAATGCCTTGGTGAACTTAATAAGAGACTGAGAGAGCTAGAGGGATATGAGGTTATATTTTGGGATTTAAGGTTTTGGCAATGGAAACATTCTGAGTTTATCAAGTTCCAGGGGATAACCATGCATACTGAAGTAAGTCAGTATAATAGAAAGAGTTGTTGAGGGGTAATCTGTGAGCAGCCTCAGTCCTCAGATATGGCAGACTGTAATGTACGGTTTATGAAAGACTGCTTCCTTTACAGTTGCATGGGAAGTGTTAAAAGAAAGCCAAGCACATAGTGGGCACTCAGTATATATTAATGTAAGTGTATTGATTTTTTTGTTTGTTTGTTTTGAGACAGAGCTCTCTTGCCCAGGCTGGAGTGCAGAGGTGCAATCACAGGTCACTGCAGCCTTAGACTCCCAGTCTTCAGCAATCCTTGCCTCAGCCTCCCAAGTAGCTAGAACTAGCCACAGTGCCTGGATAATTTTTTACTTTTATTTGTATTTTTGCAGACAAAAGGTCTCACTATATTGCCCAGGCTGGTCTCTAACTACTGGCCTCAAGCTATCCTCCTGCAATCCCAGGCCTCTAAAAGTGCTGGAATTATAGGAGCAAGCCACTGTACTCAGTCTTAATTTTTTATTTTTTTAGTAAAGTTACTTAAAGTTAACAGTATTATTTAATACAGTAACAGAGCAATGAATGGAGGAAGGTGGAGGGTGGAAGCGTGGCATAGTAAGGCGTATAGACCTCCAGTGCAGGCATATGGTCCTCAAGAGGAGGAGCCAAATGGTAAACATCTTTGTATCCTCCACAGTATATGCACATGTAGATGACTCAGCGATGCTCAGTGAAGGTCACCACAGCATGAGCTTATTCACATGTTCACTCATTCATTCATTCAACAACATTGGTTAACATGATAATTGCTAAGGCTTAGGCACTGGGGATACAACTACAAAGAAGAAAACCAAGGTCCTTGGATTTATGGACGTTACATTTCAGAGAAAGAAGCCAACAATACACAAGAGGACAAATAAATATTTAAAGAATCAGAAATTTTAATAAATACTATGAAGGGATAAATTTTCATTTCCCTTCTTAGCAATATTGGCATTGTATATACTAGGAATGTAAAAAAAAAAAAAAAAAGTGAACGTATCTTAGACTTTTAAAATCACCAAGACTTGTATTTAATTGTCTATTTGTTTAGAAATCAAGAATCTAAGGGTAGGATGTTCATATTTTTCTCCTGTTTCTATGCTAGTTCTTTAAAACAACTTTTAAGTATTAACATTTTTAATAACATACTTAACAGTGGTATCAGATTAATGATTAAAGACAAAGAAAAGCAGTTACAATTGCCCATTGTATTAAGAGAAATGTATAAAAATGTTTATAGCAGTTTTATTCATTGTAGCAAAACATGGGAACAACCAATACATCACTGGTAAGAGAAGAGAAATACTACACAACCAAGAAAATGTATACCTGTGTGGACACATAAATGACTCAGAAACAATGTTGAGTGCTAAAGAGAGAGTATAAAACAAATTTTACAAATTTCAAAAGCAAGAATTTGTAGGCATTCATTAGGTGTTCAAACTATAAAAATGCATGTGAATAACAAACACAACATTCTGATTACATATAACATCTAAAAGGAGATGGAAGCAGGACAGGAAAGACTTTATAGATAGACCAAAAATGATAATATTTAGTTATCAGATGTGGTGGCAGATTCAGGAGTGTTCACTGTATCATTATACTTTATTATCTATATGTCATATGAAAAATATATAATATATATTCTTTTGAAACTCATATCAAAAGATAGGGAAATAGTGTTTTTCATATCTTAAGATACTAAATTGGATTTTCTTAATTCCTTATATCTAGTCTGTTTTCTTAAAATGATAATTGTTATAATTATCATTTTAAAAAATTACTAGGATAATAAAATACAAAATATTTCACAGGACTTCCAAACTAAAAATGACTTTGGGAAAAAAAAAAAGAAAACAAACGTGAATTTGTAAAGAAACCCCAATTAAGTGTAATGCCAACACGTGGTTTATTTATTTTATAGTTGGGTCTGATATTTTAAAGTAATTTTAATCAAAGTAATTTACATACAGCAAGAAAATCAGGTCCATCTTTGTTATAAACGAAAAGAAGCAATCCATTTAATTGGTCAGTTCTGAACTTAAAGGAAATCTCAAAGTTCATTCCACCATGAAACATATATGGATGAAGTTCCAGGAACCCTTTAAAGATAAAAAACGTGTACATGTTAGCATGTGTAATACAACATTGTCAGCATTGTAAGGGTAATAAGAAACTCTAGGACACATTCTGCCACTGAGTAAATCTCACAAAAGAAGATGCAAATCAATGTTAAGAAATCCCTTTTTTAATCGTACAGAAGTGACAGAAAGACCTAGATATATTAAGAAAGACTTTGATATTATACTTTTTAAGAGGAAGAAATTTGCTCTGATACTATACTTTCTAAAGAGGAAGAAATTTGCTCTCTAAATCATTGGTTGTCTGCATCATGTATGATTATTACTGTTTTAGGTAAGTATTAACAATAAGTAGTTTGCATTGACTAAAAGAAACTCAGAATGACCTTGATGAAAACAGAACAATAAAAAAATGCAGATTATATTATTAATATCATATGCCTTTTTGTGCTGAAGGCAGTTTAAGCAACTTAATAACCAACCAACTTAGCTATAAATGTAGGAGGCAGAGATGGGTTTTTATTTGATGAACAAGCCAGGTATTCCAAGCCACTATCATCCCTCTCCCCTTCCCCTGGGTGGAAGTCTCTGCTGTGATCAGGCAGAGACTCAGTGTGTGTGTCAGGGGTAAGCTACTGACACTTACACCTCCCCTTTCATTGTAGCCTTTTGAGCAATGGCAGGGATAGTGGTTCTAGTCTCCAGCTCTCTCTCAATGGCCTTCTTAACCCATTACTTAGCCGAGAATTAACTCTTAAGAATATTGTTCTTCTACATAATGAGATAAATAGGGATTTGTGGATTAACCTAGTAAACAAAACTCCTTGAAACATCTTTCTGAGTGCATTCTAAGTACACATCTCTAACTGCATTCTAGTTTCCAAACAACTGACTTGCAAATGGATATTGGTAATGTTAACATATGTAAATCAAGAACTGCATGGGCTACCAGAGATATTATACATGGATGTATACTTATGAGTCTTATAATTTATATTGTATATTCAGACATCAAGAATATATTTGTGTGCACCATTGGAATAACTAGGTATTTCTGTGATACTAGGTTCATATGAGGTCAAGTTAATCAAACAGGAGAGATGAAATTATACAAAGGATAGAACATAGATTTTAAGTGAACACTCATGTCTTTTTTAGAGCATTACCTGCTCCTAGGAACTGAGCTCCCTCATTTAATGAAGCAGGGCATCCCTCCCAGCTGTTATACACGTTGATTTGTTCTTCAGAACTCTGCCAATCCAGAGGTTCCCAAATAGCCGACGGATTGTAATTCTTCATAAAATGTACATCCTTGAGACAGCCCACAAAACCCTTTTGGATTATCTCTGCAGGAGTTTATAGATATCAAGAAATATGTATTTTGAAAAATTCTTTTCAAGCAATTAATTTTATGTGCCATTAAAATCAAAGAAATAGGCACTAGCTCTCACCACCAATTTACTGCAAGCCTCTTAATGATTCATGTAAACACCACACCATCAGCTATAGTAAATGATAGGAATTATAATGTTTAGCACTGGTTCAAACCCATCATATCTGCAGAAACAGATGTTTATGCAGAAACCTTGGTTTTGCAGTAGCAAGAGTATTGCCTTTTCAACTAACACAGAAAATTCATCTGCCACTAGCCTCAAAGATAAAGTACTATAACTTTAAAAGTTAGATTTGAAGGGAGTGTTTTTATTTAATACGTAGTTTGTAGTTTAGATTCCTCATCTATGAACCAGTCTGTTACTGAAGTAAATCAATAATTTGGTTTCATTTTTTGGAAATGTATATAGTGTTGACGTTGAATGTGGAACTCTCCAGACCAGGTAGATGTGGGGTTCATAAATAAAGTGAATAGGGTGATAACAGAAGGTTGAGACAGAAAATGTGCAAATGAGTGATTTAGAGAAAAAAGCAAGAAAAAAATCAAGAGGAGGAGAAGGCACACCGAAGTCGAATTTCACACAGCCACTTCCTTTCCTATGAGGGCAAAGCTTAGTTTTCAGCTTTGAGTTTATGAGAGTTTTATAAGGCCAATTTACATAGACAAAGTAAAATTGTTCATTCATAATGGAGATGTGTCCTTTACAGGAAGGGTTCTTAGTATCAGGATATTCTCTCCTTCTAGCACATGAAAATACTATTTCCCAGAAGGGCAAAAAACAAAGGCTGTGTGTGTGTGTGTGTGTGTGTGTGCACGCGCGCACGCACGTGCACTAGAGGGACTTCTCTATCAGTCTTAAGTAGTTGAATGAAAACCCTGTCTAATCTAGAGACATTTCTGAGGAGGTAACGATAATCAGCCTTGAGAATTCAATTATACCCTTCTCCTAAATTTGATGAACACTTTCTATTCCTTTTGATCTTCATCATGATTCCCTGAAGACTACAACCCATGAACAAATTATACTTATCTGGGTCCTAGCTTATTTGTAATATTTATGTAGTTATATTTTAACTTCCTGGGAGAGACTTGGAAGGCACCCTGTGATTCTTAATGAGGACTTGGGAAACAATCCTAGAATTATTAGCATTTGCGTTTTAAGGATGATATTTTTTCCTACCTAAGGTTAATTCCATTCATGTTCATTTTAATTAGTTGCATTTTAGAATATGTTCTTGTGCTCTTGTTCTAAAAATATGAGAATCACTTTGTCTGTAGCTCAATTATAGCACTTACGGCATTAGGTTGGAATTACCTGTTTATACGCCTGTGACCTCTATTGTGATAAAGACCACATTTTATTCATCTATGAATATCTAGGCATTGGTTTAGTGCCTATCACACAGTATTCAGGGAATGTTCTTCACCCTAGAGTATAAATCAAGCTCATAGTTTTCCATTTCTGTGTTGTTTCACATTCAATTTAAAATCTTACAAAAAACGATGCATAAGTCCTAAAATAACATACCTTTGACTGAAAGTATTATAATTTATTTCAGCAAAAGTTTTAATGAATTCCTTTTATATATCAAGAACTGGGTACTAACAATATAAATACAAGTCATATGGAATACACGGTTCCTTTAAAAAAAAAGAGAGACCTAAAGGAAATTTTTGGCACGTTAATATAGAAAATATAGCATGAAGTAGAACATAATACTTATTCTTACTTTAAAATAATGTAAACTGGTTCTATTCTAAGTTTGGACGACAACATATAATATACCTTACTAAACTCACCAGAATCCTTCCTGAGGATGGTATAACTTTGCGGCAGCCCTCCCAGAAAGACTCCTGTGTTATCTCCAATAACAGTACTACCATTCAGGATGGCAGAGGAACCTAGAGAATAGGAGATGAGAAACACACCTTCACCAGCATACTCTATTTTTACTAACTCATCAAATAATAAAATCCTTCACCAGCCTTCGGGATACTACTCTCTTGGTTCTCCTCTCTCCTCATTGCCTGTTCATTACTTTTCTTCACTGGCTCTTCCTCAACATCCCAGCATCATGACGTTGGAATGATCCAGACTGCCTCCATGTCAGGCCTCTTCCTTTCTCTACCCATAGGGACCCCCTAAGTACTCTAGAGGGATGAGTAGGGGGCTGGGTTCCAGTATGAACTACCAGGGCCAAAGGCCAGGGTAACCTGGTTCTCTGACTGTGTGGCATAACAATGGAAATCCCTGTTCATATTTCTAATGCCCACCTTCTTTGAGAGGAGAGGCAAAGCTATTTGTGTTTGTTTTTCCAGAGCCTAATCCACTCCAATTAGCCCTACTTACATCTGTTCCCTTGGCTTTCAATACCATGCGGTGTTCAGTTTTTTATCCTTGAGATAGTTTGCTGAGAATGATGGTTTCCAGCTTCATCCATGTCCCTACAAAGGACATGAACTCATCCTTTTTTATGGCTGCACAGTATTCCATGGTGTATATGTGCCACATTTTCTTAATCCAGTCTATCATTGATGGACATTTGGGTTGGTTCCAAGTCTTTGCTATTGTGAACAGTGCCACAACAAACATACGTGTGCATGTGTCTTTATAGCAGCATGATTTATAATCCTTTGGGTATATACCCAGTAATGGGATGGCTGAGTCAAATGGTATTTCTAGTTCTAGATCCTTGAGGAATTGTCACACTGTTTTCCACAATGGTTGAACTAGTTTACAGTCCCACCAACAGTGTAAAAGTGTTCCTATTTCTCCACATCCTCTCTAGCACCTGTTGTTTCCTGACTTTTTAGTGATTGCCATTCTAACTGGCGTGAGATGGTATCTCATTGTGGTTTTGATTTGCATTTCTCTGATGGCCAGTGATGAGGAGCATTTTTTCATGTGTCTGTTGGCTGCATAAATGTCTTCTTTTGAGAAGTGTCTGTTCATATCCTTTGTCCACTTTTTGATGGGGTTGTTTTTTTCTAGTAAATTTGTTTGAGTTCTTTGTAGATTTTGAATATTAGCCCTTTGTCAGATGAGTAGTTTGCAAAAATTTTCTCCCATTCTGTAGGTTGCCTGTTCACTCTGATGGTAGTTTCTTTTGCTGTGCAGAAACTCTTTAGTTTAATTAGATCCCATTTGTCAACTTTGGCTTTTGTGGCCATTGCTTTTGATGTTTTAGTCATGAAGTCCTTGCCCATGCCTATGTCCTGAACGGTATTGCCTAGGTTTTCTTCTAGGGTTTTTATGGTTTTAGGTCTAACATTTAAGTCTCTGATCCATCTTGAATTAATTTTTGTATAAGGTGTAAGGAAGGGATCCAGTTTCAGCTTTCTACATGTGGCTAGCCAGTTTTCCCAGCACCATTTATTAAATAGGGAATCCTTTCCCCATTTCTTGTTTTTGTTAGGTTTGTCAAAGATCAGATGGTTGTAGATGTGTGGTATTATTTCTGCGGGTTCTGTTCTGTTCCATTGGTCTATATCAGAGAGACCTTTCTTAACACACACACCCACACACACCCGCACATACGCCCACAAAACTTTCCCTCTCATCTTGCTTTTTCATTCTCAGAATTTATCACCACTTGATATTTGTTTAAATTTATTTTTTCTGTATTTTGCTGCCCCATTCCTGCCCAAAAATGTAAGTTTTACAGTGTTCTCTTTGCTCCTTGTATCCAGAGTGCCTAGAACAATACCTGGAACATAATAGGTACTAATTAAAATTATATATTTCCTGAATAATTTAATAAAAGCCTTCATCATTATACAGGTACAGTGACCATGTAATAATTACATAAATGTGGCAGATAGGGTAGGCTGGAGCAAAAACTAAACTTAAATGTGAAAAAAAACAGGATGTGTGTCCCAAGAATGCTTCCTGTCAACTGTGTAAGTTAGGAAAAAATATTCACTTTTTTTTTCAGCCTTGGTTTTCCTCATCTCCAAATGCAGGCAAAAACTGCTTTCCTCTACTTTCCTTGCTTTTTGGAAGTCAAAAGTAACACGAGAGAACATAACTAAAGGTCCATGCAAATTGTAGAGAACTGTAAAAGACATAGGTAACTTAGACATAGGTGACTTCATTCTTTTCTTTTCTTTTCTTTTCTTTTTTTTAACTGAAGACCTTCATGGATGAAAAACTGGTTGCCAGACTGCATCATTTTAGGAGCATCCCAAAGGCAAATTCAACAGCAATATAGATGGAATTGAGTAGAAATGATGGCAAAATAAGGATGTAGGAATATAAACAGCAGAAAAGTATGGCAACACCAACATATCAACAGGGCTATTTATACATATCGAAAATTACTTACCCGTATATATCCCATCAAGAGTGATTTGGCCAAAAGCCTGATGCCTAATAGCAATTATTTCATGCCATTTTCCATCACTATATTGTTTACCACGATCATTAGTTGTAGTTACTTCCACTGGTGACCCCTTAAGGGAATGAATGAATAAATAAATGTTTATACACACATATCTACACATAAACACACACTTACATGTTTGTTATAAACCAATTTACAAGTTTCAAAATTATGATCCTGATACAAGTATGCATACATTTCAAACAGAACTCAAAATTAAAGTTGATGTCTAGCATTATATTGGCTTCCCTGTGATGTATTAATACTTCCCTGAGCACCACAGTGCACAGATCTGTAAAGGTCTCATCTTTGCAATAAGAATTTCTTACAAAACCACTTGCATTTTCTGATGAATATAGCTATTCACCAGAAAGGGAAAGAATTTTCTATTCTAAAATTTTAGACTTTACTTTTCATGGTGTAAATATGAAAAAGAAGAGAAGAATTTAAAACTAATAAAATACCACTCAAAATGAGTTCTGAAGATAGAGAGATGTCAGACAAGTCATTCTTATCTTCACAAAACTATCAATAACAAGTGGGAATGACATTCACCTTAAAAACTAGTCAGTTATGATACATTAAACATAAGGGTGGAGTTAAACATAATACACAATGCTTTGAAGTCAAAATCCAATATTTATAGTTCTGGCTAAGGTAATCATATAATAGTTAAAAATGTGTTCCTAAGTGATAAGACATAGGAAATGGCAGATATTAAGAACAGAGTTTAGCAAATAGGAGATAATAATAATAATAATAATAATAATAATAATAATAATAATAATAAACTGAGAAAGAGAAATAGAACAGATGCCTGCCATGTCACTACTTTCAAGAAAAGTAAACACTTTTCCAGTATGTTATAGTAGCCTTGGTTACCTATAGTAACATTTTCAGTGTTAAGAGAATAAGACTAAGTGACAGATATCCCAACTTTGTCACCAACGGCTACTAGTACTACTATTAAAGAAAACTAAAACAGAAATTACTCTAAAACTTCTAAATGGGAATGAATTTTCTTCTTAATAAAGTTGATTTACTTAGCAAGAATAAATCTCATTCTATTAAAATCTTTAAAAATTAAAAAATAAGATTGGGTAAAATATTATCAAAACATTTAACTAGCAGAAAATTTTACCAAACTCTAATAATTTTGCTATACAGTTTTTTTCAAAAAGAGAAAATAGATAATTGTTTGATGTAATGAAGCTGAAGATGTATATTGAAAAACATACAATGTTAATCATACCATGTTTAGTATGATTTCTGTTTATCTTTCTCTGAAATGGCTTCTGTGATATAACATGTCCACTCTACACATTTAATTGGCTCCTGTCAGGCCTCATAAATAGCTTGACAACATGTATGATATACAGAATTTCATGTTACCAAAGTTTAAAAAAAAAAAAAAAGCTTTTAATTTCCCACGAGTATGAGTGGGTTGCCTCTCACATGGACAATATCCCAACTTTTACAGACAACTCCATCAGCTAGAAACATGACCATCTGGCAAGTTCTAGTCTTGTATTTTTGCAGGCTGACTTTCTTTTTATCTGTTTTGTCTACACACCCTTTTATTTTCTTCAACCCTATTCCAACATTTTAATATTTTACAAACACACATTTCATTATCGTAGTTTAATAATTAAAACCAGAACTGGTGTCGTGCCCAATTAATGTGCCCTGGTAGCATGCCCATTAGTTTTTCCATTAGTGAATTCAACAATACTAATGGGATTACTAGCATGGGATGCTAATTGGGCGTGACATAAGAAACTGGCTTACTTCTTAGCATACCCTTGCTAATGATGAAATTAATGAGCATTTTATTAAATGCTGTCTCATCAAAGTGTACTTAGTTAGCGTTAAAATTGTTACAAATGATGCTGCATTCTAAAGATCAGGTGTCTGAGTAAGTGGTTCTTCATATTTTGTTTGGCAACAATCTGAAGCATTAATAGTTCTCTACATCAGAAATCACATTTATTGGAGACAAATTCAAGTTCATTACCTACAGCCTCAGCATGCCAAACTCACTTTATACTTACAGCAATTTAGAATATCATTTTTTGAAGATTATTTTAAGACTACTTCCCCCACCAATGAAAAGGAAAGAAAAATTCTGTGATGACTTCTGGTGTCATATTATTCATGTTGTTCTTTCTATTTGGAACATATCAGACACATTCAACGGATGTTATTCGGAATTGTTTTAAAGCTTTCATTCTCACAGTTTCCTTCCAAGTAAAGCCAGAATATGATGTGAATTTCCTGTTAATGTCACTGAACATAGAATATTTAAGGGATTAACATGGATCATTACTGGTCACTAAAGTATTATCTGATGAAGTATATTCAATTGCATTTAATTAAATGAAGAATGGGAAAATTATAGCTAATTGTTGGAGATAACAAAAAATACAATAATTAAAAGTTGTAGTTAACTTTTTTTATTGTACCTTTTAACAATGGCAAATGTCCAGTTTGTAATATACAAACACATTTCTAATTTTATGTACTATGAAGAATCTCCCTTTCCCTAAATATTTATTCAATAGAATGCCTTGGATAGTTGGATGACAAACCAAATACATTTTTATATCTATAGCCTCTATATTGTATTAAATTGCTATATAAGGAATTTATTACTGATTTTATTAAGAAATTTTAAAAAGAGCAAAGTACATGATGATTTCATGTTATTTTATAAATATGTGCTATATAATTACTTTAAAATTTCTTGAAATTCTCTTCATAATTCAAAATTTAGCTATTTTGAATGAATTCAGTAAAAACAATTTAAAAATTGCCATCTTATTGTTTCCTGATAAAAATCAAATTATCTGAAAAACAGAGAAGTTTAAACAAGACTGGGCATGGTGGCTCATGTCTATAATCCTAGCACTTTGAGAGACCAAGGTGGAAGGATTGCTTGAGGCCAGGAGTTCTAGACCAACCTGAGCAAAACAGCAAGACTTTTTCTCTAAGTTTTTCAAAATAAAAAAAATAAACAACAACTAAAGCTTTATGTAATCATCACAAGCTAGACGTTTTAACCCAGAAAAATGGATAATTTTCTTCAGTTATGAGTAGTAGTAGTATCTTACCAACCGTTTTTGAGTCAGTCAACCAGGTAATTTGTCAATGGTCATTTATTTACTGAGCATCTACTATGTTCCAAAGACTGTTCTAAGTCCTGAAGAAGTATCTGTGGACAAAATATTCATAGACTTTGCCCTCACTGGATCATGCAGTCTGATAAGAAAGACACACTAAGTACATAATTACTTGTGTCATGAGTATAGTAAAGTATTCACTAGATAATCTCGTCCTCATTTAAAGATTAGAGGAGAAAAACTGGCTTAAAGTGGTACCCAAAGTATTTAAAATATAAATAAATGTAATGCCAATAGAAGGCATATGAAATAAACTTCTATACTTTTTTAAATCCAGGGTAGCTCTAACTTCATACAAGAAGCTGCATTGATATTACTTTGGAAAAGGAGAGCAAATAAGAGAAGAGTATTCAAAATTTTCGCCATCCCTCAGTTTTAACACTTCTTTGTCTAAAAATGAGTGGGGCTTTCATTATAAATTTAGAAAATATGTTTAGTACCTGCTTTAGAGTATAAATTCCTTGGAGGTAAGGAAAGACACAGTCCTTGCTAGCATGAGCTCATTGTTTCATATATAGTTAGCATCATGACCCATGAGCACTTAGTGTAATGCATCTGATTACATTTGCTCAGCTAGATCCCAAGGCCATCCTGCTCAACCCATACCTTGTATTTTAAACAATAAATAAATTGTCACTTTCCTGAAAACTCAAGCAGCTTTTACCTTATGGAGAGATACTACTTCAGATAAAAATTTACTTACTAGACATCATTAAACCCTCCCCACTCCTTTAGCCCCCAACTTGGTTTTAGCGATTTTTTTTTTGAGACAGGGTCTTGCTCTGTTGCCCAGGCTGAAGTGCAGTGGCTCAATCTCGGCGCACTGCAACCTCCACCTCCCAGGTTCAAGCAATTCTCTGCCTCAGTGTCCCGAGTAGCTGGGATTACAGGTACCTGCCACCACATCCAGCTAAGTTTTGTATTTTTAGTACAGACAGGGTTTCACCATCTTAACCAGGCTGGTCTTGAACTCCTGACCTCGTGATCCACCCACTTCGGCCTCCCAAAGTGCTAGGATTACAGGCATGAGCCACCGCACCCAGCGGCTTTAAGAATTTTATTAATACTTGGTGGGCACCTATGGACCATGTCTACAGCTTAGGGTTTGGCTACACAGGGTAGAGAGAGCAACTGGGAAAGCTAATAGCAGTGATGAGTACTCTAAGTAATTGTGTGAATGAGAAGGGTAAGGGGACAGAAATGAGGGGCAATGCCCTGTGAATGTTTCCCTGAACTCTATTACCATGCTTTGCACCAGCCTGTCCAGGTGATCACCGTAAAGGAGATGAAAAAGATGAGACCTGCCAGATGAGTTTCCTGGCAGCCATTCTCAGTTAAGCAGTTTGACCTCTTTACCCTCCTATCCTACAGAGTTTTAAGGTATCGCATCCTTTAGAAAAAGCAACACCACATGTCAAAAGAGATGGCAATCATGCTTCAGATTTGGGGAAATTATTTTTGGATTAATTCTCCGATGACTGTTCCATGTTTGGTAGGGGGTGACTATAAATACTCAAAATCTGTGATGAACAACCAATGGCCAGAATTCCAATGAGTGTCATTCTGTTCATTTCTGTGTTCCCAGTGCATAACTGTGAAGTCCAATAAATTCTGAGCAAAATTTCATTGAATGAAATAATTCAGTGCTATTCAAATAATTTAATTCAGTGCTAGTTCTATCCCTAAAACACTCTATGACCCTGGTTAAGCCACTTCATCTAAAGCACGGATGAAAACAATGTCAATCTCAAGGGGCTACTTCAAGAATGAAATGAGATCATTCATGGGAACCCACTTTGTATACTTTAAAGCTCTATAGAAAAGTGGTCCCGTGATTAGTTTTTCTCCATCTGGCTTCTTCTTAAATATCTCCAGATACTAACTGGTTAAAGGGGAAAAGCCAGATTTTTCTTTCTCACTAACAGTCTTCTATTTTACTGTACTCTCCCCTTTCTTTTTCTGATTTTTGTTGATTTTTTTAACTTAGCATTTGCTCTCCTTTCTAACCTTGTTAATTTGGATGTCCTGCAGAACACTTTTTTATTAGTAGTAACTAACTTATTTTTCTATAACATTTAAAATCAAACATTTGCCCTATTTATTTTAAGAAAACAAAACATCAGTATAACCTATTCCTTTATTCCACCCACACCCCGCCACTCAGCTGATACCTTCAGAACTTTTAATCCACTCATTTTTCCTCTCCTTCAATTCTTACTAATTTTAGCAACAAATGATTATTCACGGTTTTTTTTTCTTACCCTTGCTATACTTCTCTTCTATTTCAAAGATTCTTATTTGTCACTGTAAAACAGAGTTCTAGTCACTCTATCATTAAATATTTAGGCATAGCTTAATATTGCTAGATTTATTATTCACTGATGCTTCTTCTTTTTATATTTCTGACTCTGTTATTTTTTCTTTTGGCTAGATTACTTACTGAAATATTTCTTTCAGTGAACAGTGCACAGATGGATTTTTTCTGAATTTATGAATATCAACAACCATCTTTCTTTCATGTTGAAAAGTAGTATAGCATTGTAGCTAAAATCAGGGTTTTTGAGCTCAGTTGCTTGTGTTTATAACCTGGCTTGGTCACTTATTAGGGTTGTGACTTGGGGAAAATTAACTTACCTGTGACCCAGATTCCTCACCTGTAAAATGGGTTTATTAAGAGTATCTACCTCATAGAGTTGTTGAAAAGTTCAAATGAGTTTATGTGCATGTGTAGGTGTGTGTGTGTATGGGTATATGTGTGTATGAAAATGTATAAATTTATGTATAGAGAGAGCACTTACAATAATGCCTGGCACAAAGAGGTCTCACAGAAGTATTAACTTTGCTTAATCTTGACAGGAAATTGATGAGTCTTTTCAATGGATATATACTAAATTCCCTCTTAAATCAGATATTCTCGCCTATTTTTGTTTCATCATTTTATGTTATCCCTGTTTTTCTCGAGCATGTGCTTTTTGTTCTCCTTCTGAATCGCTTCTTAGTGACAGTAGTTGTATCTATCTTGTTTGTGTCACATTTTTATTATGTATTTTGAGAGATTTCTTCAACTTAATCTTCTGACCTACTAATCTGAGGTTCAAAGTGTCTCTCCTCTAATTAATCTACTTAAAGTTTTCAAATAAAAAATAATATTTTCCTTTATGTAATTGAATCAACTTCAGCTGATTTTTTTTTTATTTTTTTCAGTTGCCATCTGTCTTGCCTTCTGCGATAGCTGCTGCTTCTTCCTTTCCCTCTGGCTGCGGGATCTGCTTAGGTGTGATGCTATTTCCTTTTGCTTACTCACTGCCCACCTGCTGGCATCCTTTAAGAAGCTGCCTTACAAGAGGACACTCAGAAATCTTTGTGTCTGAGGACCTACAGTGCACCAGCCAGGGAGTTAGCGGGCCCCTATCAAGTCATGAGGAAGGAGCCTTTCTGTCCCTGGTCCTTCAAGTGGCCACTGTGTGGCTCTCTCAGCTTCATAAAGCAGGGGGACCTTGGCCTGCTTTTTGAGACTGGTAGGTTCCTCAGATACACTTGGTGTAATAGGCCCTGCCTTTCCTCTCTAAGGTCAATGGATCTCCGGGGCACATGAGGCCGACATCCTCAGCCAGATTACTTAGTCCATGGTCCTAGATACAACTTGGATCCAAGGGTGAATGTTGTGCCTGCTTTACCAATAAAATGTAAAACGTTTATTTGGTAAGCACATCAGTTTTAAGTTGAAGAACTAAGAAAATGGAAAGCTAGTATCTTTTACTTAGTCTTACTCATTTCTCAACTACTCACATGCCTAACATAATACCTAATATCAAATGCTCATTGATATTTGTTTAATTCAAGTGAAGACAACTGTTCAGTGCTTTCCCAGCACCCTTAGGAAAAATTCAAATCCTCACATTCGCTTACAAGGTCTTAAATAACTTGGTTTCTACACAGCTTTTCAATCTTCAACCTTTCCCTTTGTCTCTGTTCCCAACTATATCAGATTCATCTCAGTGTACTAAATGTGCCATGCTCTCATCCACCTCAGGCACTTAATATTTGCTATTTCCTTAACATTTGTTGCTCACTTTGCCTGGAAACTTTATGTTCAGCACCTTCCCAGGTGGAGATCAGTATCTTCCCTGTACTGCCCCACCTGAAATATGCACCCTCAAATACAGACATATGTTCTTGTTCTGACCAATTTTTCTTCATTGATTTGTATCTCAGTTAAATATCACATTTCCAGAGAAAATTGACAACTCAGAAAACAGTTTATTTATTTTTGTTCCTATAATAGCATCCTAAATCTTTATTTTGATATAATTTATAAACATTTTTAATTGATTATTTTACTGTATCCTTTGCAGATTTTTTCACAGGGGCGTGGTCATATTTAACTTTTAAACTATGGTAGTCTGCAACACCCAGTACAATAGTACCTGATAGCCACTTAAATATTTGCTGGTGAAACAATGAAAAAAGAAAGACACAGAAGGATGAAAAGGGGACATGATTTTTTTGCTATTAAGAAAAATAAAAATAGAGGTGTTTAAATTTATTTAAAAGTTTTCATCTTCATTATAAGGTGGCATTTTGGTTGTTAAGCACATAGATTCTCAGTCGGACCATGACGGTTTAAAAGTTAACTCCGCTCTTTTAGCTGAGGGCAAGTCACATTACTTTTGTAAGTTTCATTTGCTTGATTGGCAAAATGGGGATAATAATAGTACCTACCTTACAAGGTTTGAATGAAGTTTCAGTGTGAAAACAGAAGCATTTACCTCAGTACCGGGCACATACTAAATTCTCAAAAATATTAACTTTTACGAGTACTCATTTACCTGAGGATCAAAAAGAAAATAAAGACGTCCCTTCTTCAACTGGAGTGCAAAATACTCTTCCTGATTGCCAGGTGATGCTGCAAAGACAATCAAACCTTCAGGCACTTTTGTTCGAAAGCTGGCCTTAATGCCTGGTAAGACAAGTATGATCAGCAAATCAGTGCTGGGATTTTGTTGATTCTTTCTGATAAATGTACATTTACTTTCATTACTATTTATGATGTAGTGAGTACAGTCAGGAAGTTATACACAGCAATGTACTGGCATGGTCTAGGCCATTTGGTTTTAAATATATCCCATTTTAAATGCCAATCAGTACTTAGAAACTTATGCCTGTTTTCCTGCTAATCAACATATAATGAAGTTTAAATTTATGCAAAACTCATCAACCTAAAAAGACATATTGTCAACCCAAAATTGGATACTCAGAGTATCAACGTGAAAACATGATCAGAGAGTCATAAAAATAAATGGGTTTTTGACACGAGTGAAAGAAACACGGAGGATCTTGCTTAAAATATTTATGAAGTTCAAATAATCAGTTCAGTAATAGAAGTTAATATTGGAAAGACCTGCCATGAAGTGGCCTATAGAGGTAATTTCCTGAAACACCATCCTATAACCAAATGGTTTGCAGCCTTCAGAATTCTGGGATCTTTACTGACCCTTCAGAGGACATACCAGCCCTGCATAGGATATATAATGCTCTGTTCTCATAGAAATTTCCACAGCTTAGGAAGCCGGGGCAACATGCAACAGCCCTATGAATGATGCCTTCCCCTTACCATTACACGTCCCCATCTCCAGTTCTCTGAATGATGCCTTACCCCTACCATTACATGTCCCCATCACCAGTCATATGAATGATGCCTTCCCCCTACCATTACATGGCCCCATCTCCACTCTACTCAGTATCTCACGTACTCAACACATACTATGGAGCTCTTGCCATGTGTAAGGCTTTTTGCTTAATGTATTAAAACTGGCAAGAGACACAATCTCTGTTTTCAAAGAATTTCCAGTGTAGTTGAAAATATTAAATGCATATGTCTTAACAAATTATCCTGTGAGAATCAAATAAGAGCTCAAGACCAAATATGAAAATCAAATAACATCTCAAGAACACAATAGTGAATAATGAATGAATACTGATTTAAGTAAAGATACAGTCAGCCAGGATAATAAAAATTTAAAGGAAGGAGATCTTCCTTCAGGCTGAGCTGGTAACCAAAAGTCCTCCATATGTGGATGGTGGTGGACTCAGGTTCAATAGACATCAACTGCTCCAGAAACCATGTCTTAAGAGAAAAACTTTAGCTAGGATTTGAAGGCAGGAAAGCAGATATCATTTGGTGAACATTGGACTGTCGTTTTTTCAACATACATCTGTGGAACACTAACATTTGTTGAACTCTGCTACACAGTAAAGAAGAAAAACTAATAAGCCCATAACTGACATTGAGTTCTAGTTGAGTAAAAAGACACTAAAAAAAAAAAAAAAAAAAAAAAAAAAAACTGTAATGCAATGTGATCAATGGTATAGGGATATATAAAAAATACCTGATTAAAAGAAATTGAGGACAGTTTTAGAGAATATAATACTTCAGCTTGTTTTCAGAGAATATGAAGGATTTGGTGGGAATTGTACAAAGGCCTAGAGGTATGGAAAGTTTGAGGAAGGCTGGCTGTGAAGGAGGGAATTAGATAAATCTGGAGAAATAGGTGAGACCCCACATCTGTACAATATGGATTGAGAAGTTTGTATAGAAGACAAAGATGAAAAAGAATGTTGTGTTCTAAGTTATTTTGAGAGTACCATTGCTTTAGTCATAGCAAAGGTTAAGTTTAGGATACAGGCTTTAGACTTTCCAAGAAGGCAAATCAAATTTATCCTGGCCTTCTTGACTTCTTCATCTCCATCTTCTACATTTTATGCTCTTGGTCATTTTCAACAAACTTGTCCTAGTGATTTTTATATCTCATTGTTACAGACTCTCTTATTCTCTTACTCTGGCCTGCTTGAACGTTGTGTTCTTGCTGTCAGATTCAGGATGCGGTCCTTCCTGGCAACTGTTCCACTTCACAGAATAGAATTGTTTGCCCCAACAAATTGTTTTTCAGTAGTCAAACTCACTTGGACACCTACTATTAGATGTATTGTTCTCTCTCATCTCCCCTAATAAGTGCGCTGAAATGATTGAGCCACCCATTTGAAACTTATCCCATAAATTAATGGAAGAAATTAAAATTTGAGTGGAGAGTAGGAACAGGATTTTCAAAATTGAGACTAAGGCAACAAAATTGATGATGAAATGTAGAGAGGAGACATAACTTAGTTACACAGAAAAGAGGTGAGTGCTGTGCTTTGGGAGAATAAGACAAGGACAGACAAGTAACTGAATTAATAATTGAAAGGATAAACTCTATACATTTCAGGAAAGGCACATTAAGTCATATTGATATGAGGTGATGGTGTGGGGTGAAATGGTCCATTCTTTTCACCAATTATTGAGGAAAATGGAGTATTAATAACAGAAATAGAAATGTCAGGTAAGGAAGGAAATCTGGGGTTAGGAATTATCTTTAGTTTTAGGCATACTGAACTTATGATGCAGAAAACTCTATCTGCCATTTGGAAATGAGAATCTAAATCTCAGAAGAGAAGATGGTGCTAGGAAAATAAATTGGCAATCACCTATCAAAAGCCATGTCTAAGAGAGAGGTTGTAGAGAAAGAACAAGAGCCTTTAATGGAAATGTCCACATTTAAGAAAAGAAAAAAATAAGGGCAAGAATAAAGTTAGATCAAGATAATATTATAAAATGGAAGCCTAGATGGGAGGGAACTTTAAGGAGGCAAGGTTAGTTAACTGTGTAAACACTTCCAATAGGTCCAGAATAATTAGAACTGAAGAAAAGCTTATGGAGCCGGTAATGACATAATCTTTTTCAGTTGAGTAGAATGGTCAGACTCTTGACTGCTGGGTGATAAGGACTGAGGAAATGAATGAGTAGAAAGTGGTTACAGAACACGAATTAGAAAAATCTGATAGAGAAAGAAATGGGAGACATAGAAATTAATTATTAGGGTAGACCAGGGAGATAAAAGAAGGAAGCATCTACCAGCAGAAACGTAGACATAAAGTCTGGTCTACAACCTGAGCAGAAAACAATTATATTTCTACCAACTCTTTTCTTCACTTAAGCTTTTCTCCTTATGGTTCAGAGTAACACTACTTGGGAAATCTTATCTTTCTGTCACCATTTTTATGTGATATTTGGTATCATACATTATAATAAAACCTATTCCTATAAAATTACACAGCTTGAGGTTATTTCACAAAAATAGCTATAATTTGAAACATGAAGATAGCAAAACTCTCTACCAGTGTGTTGGAGTCATCTATGTGGCAGTAGAGAGGAAAATAAAAGCAAGGAATTGGGTGTTGGGAAGATACCAATAAATGCTCAATCTGGGAAGACAATTGCTTGTCTTTAATTCAAGAGAAATCTGACGAATGAAAATAAATCAGTAAGAATTACAGGAATATTTAGACAAGATATACTTGGGAATCTCATAAAAATTATGCACTATTTAAGAAATATGCAAGTCCATGTGTTTTTCTAAAATATATTATTTAATTTTCAAGTTTTATGCTTATATGAGAAAATGCACTGCTAGTATAACTAAAATATAATACTTTACACAGATCGAGGAAAATTTCTTATAAGAAGGGAAGCTATAGTATAAAAAAAGGCAATTGGATTTGATGGTGTATGTGAGACTTTCCCACAGCTTTTTCAAATAATTTAATCTTCTCATTTTTCTCTTTACATTGTCAAAATAAATAATGAATGATTGTCTTTTGCACAAACTCTATGATGAAATTAAAAATGCACACATTCACTGAAACATCATATTCTTGACAATTAGATAATTATTGCCATAGATATAAATTCTATCTTTTGAGCAAAATGCTGAAATCATGTAATAAATTCTTTAAATGAACTAAATATAATTAAATATAAACATAATCTTTTAATTAACATATAAAACATTTTAAAGAAAATATTATTGACTCTACCGTGAGACAGAGTGGTAACATGCATAACTACTCCAAATTATTAACACTCTCTTTTCCTATGAGAAGATTATATATTTACAGATTCCTAACTATTGACTTAGGCTTGTGTTGGCCAAAGAAATGAAAGTGGACATGTGGTGTGGACAGGAGAGCAGAAATTTTAATACAGCTGTGTAGTTGAGCTTGTCTTCCTCTCTGACTCTTGAATGTGTTTTCATCCCAGGCCCAGGAATAAGAAGAGTTGTGGATCACAGCCCAGCAGTGCCAAAATATTTTTTGCTTTTAATGTTTGTGTTAAGCTGAAACACTGACTAAAATGGGCAGACAAGTGAAAATTATATTTTTCTCACTTGCTGAAATTTAGATTTTAATTTTCAAAAAATGAGACAGAAAGGAAATGTTCTAAAGTTCAGTTTTTTTGTTTCTAGTGTTTAAATAATACAGCATTTCATGCATCTCTATATTTATTCATTCATTCAAGAAATATTTAAGGAACACATACTTTGTACAAATGGTGTACATGAGATGTGTAAAATAAACTTACATCCATGGCCTAACATTCTAAAAATATACAAAATCCAAGTTCTACATGGAAATATTTAACTTTCAAGTAAGAGGGTTTACAAATTTAAAATTTAATCATAAAAATCATACACTGTTGGGGCCATGGATTAGGCAAATAATTGTTAAACAATAAATGTGAAGCTATAACATAAAGGGAAAAGTTGATAAATTAGACCATGTTAGAATTAGTAACTTTTGTCTAGCAAAAGGTAGGAATAAGAGAATGAAAAGACAAACGATATAGTGAGAGAAGATATTTGCAATACATATATCTGATACCAAGATACATAGCCAGAAAAAAACATATGAAAAAGATGGTCGCTATCATTAGTCATCTGAGAAATGCAAAATGAAATGCAATACCACTAAATATCCATTAGAATGGCTAAAATGAAAAGGAAACACAAAGTGTAGCCAAATACGTGCAACTACATGTATATATTACATATAACTATATTTTTATATAGAATATTAAATAAATAAGTAAAATGTTAAATTTATAATATATAATGTAATAATATCCATACATGCAGTATTCATAAACTACTAGTTGGAGTGTACGACCTCTTTTAAAAACTGACAATATTTATTAAGTTATCCTTGTGGACCGGCCGCGGTGGCTCACGCCTGTAATCCCAACTATTTGGGAGGCCGAGGTGGGCGGATCACGAGGTCAGGAGATCGAGACCATCCTGGATAACACCGTGAAACCCCATGTCTACTAAAATACAAAAAATTAGCTGGGCGTGGTGGCAGGCACATGTAGTCCCAGCTACTCTGGAGGCTGAGACAGGAGAATGGCGTGAACCCAGGGGGCGGAGCTTGCAGTGAGGCGAGACTGTGCCACTGCACCCCAGCCTGGGCAACAGAGCAAGACTCCTTCTCAAAAAAAAAAAAAAGCTATCTTTGTATCTTTTGATATGTGTATCTTTTTATCCAACCGTTCTACTCTTGGATCCATATCCAGCCCCACCCAAATGCATAGGGTCAAAAGATATACAAGTATGTTAATAGCAAGACCTTTAATTACACCTTCAAAATGAAACATACACACATGTCACTCAACTGTACAAACAAATATGCAATGAGAATGAACAACTATATACATGAATCTCACAAATATGGATTGTGTAAGAGACACTAAGAACACAGGAATATATACTGTATGATCCCATTTATATCAAGGTCAAAACCAGACAAAAATCCATCTATGATGTTAGAAGTCAGGATAGAGGTAATCCTGGCTGAGATTCAGAAAGGGCACAAAGCAGGCCCACTGGGGGCCCTGTAGTCTTCTATTTGTACTGTGGGTGCTGGGTACTCAGGGCTGTCCAGGTTATAAAAATGGGTCAACCTGAACATTGCTACTTTTTGCACTTTTCTGTATGTGTGTTAGACTTCAACACAAATATTTTTCAAAAACCAAATGTGTCTCCCTTGAGCTAAGAAACGTAAAAAGCCATCCAAAAGCCTTTATTCTAGTCAACTTAACTTTGTTATTGCAGATACAGGAAAATGTAAGACATTTCAAAATGATTGGAAATTGTCAAGTAATAGCCATACAAAGGTATTGTAAGAACAAAAAGAAATCAAGAACTAATACATTTCAGCTGATGAAAATTTTGCCTTCCAAAATCCAAATCAAGAGAAGGAACCTGAAATATAAGTTCCTAGTATGAATGAAAAAGCTGCTAAAAAGTTACTACAAATTGTTTAAATCTTTGATCAGAAATTTAAATTCTTAGAATTGACATGTAGAATATATTAAAAAATCTTACAACTCAATAAAAAGCCAATCAACCCAACGGAAAATGAGCAAAACGTCTAAACAATCACTTGACTAAAAATTCTGATATGCAAATAACCAAGGCTCACAAGAAAGATGTTCAGTGTCATCATTCATCGGGGAAATGCAATTTAAAACTACTATGAGACACATCTCCATACCCACTAGAATGGCTAAAATTAAACACACCAAATTCTGATGAACAGGTGATGCAATGAAAACTCTCATACATTGCTAATGTAAACACAAAACTAAACAATCATTTTGGAAAACTGCTTGGCATATTCTAAGTTAAACATATACCTAGCCTAATTGGGTCTTTGACTTACCTTTTCATTTTCTTAATATTTTTGATGAAGTTGAATTTATCATCTGTTAATGGTTAGCGCTTTGTTTGTACCTTGTCTGAGAAATCTTTACCAACACCAAGATGATCAAGATATTTTCTCATTTTTCTTCTGGAAGCTTTAAAATTTCAGCTTTTATTTATTAGGTCTATGAATCCATCTCAAATTAAATTGTATGAATGATGTGAGGTGGGGGTCAGGCTTTATTATTATTTTTTGACTACTACACACTATACAATACTATTTGTTGA
The DNA here is from genome assembly GCF_002776525.5 of Piliocolobus tephrosceles. Classification (NCBI taxonomy): domain Eukaryota; kingdom Metazoa; phylum Chordata; class Mammalia; order Primates; family Cercopithecidae; genus Piliocolobus; species Piliocolobus tephrosceles. The sequence goes on from NC_045434.1 coordinate 72,912,350, forward strand.
AAAGATTGTATTCTCCCCATTGAATTGCCTTAGCTCCCTCAAATTTTAATTGACATTGGAAGTCTGAGACTATTTCTGATTAATTTGCCAGTACTTACACAAATACTATAAAGCCTGAATTATTATGGCTTTATTTTAAATCTTGAAATAAGATGACTAAGTTGGTCAATTTTTAAATATTTTATTCAATAGTATTTTGGATATTCCAGGTCTCTGCATATTCTTTCAACTTGTAGAATCAACTTGGGAATTTCTTCATAAAAAACTTGCTTGAATTTTTATTGGAATTTCATTAAATGAATAAATCGACTTCAGGAAAATGGCTATTTTAACAATATCTTGTTTTTCATCCACAAACGTGATAAATCTTCATCTATTTAGGTTTACATTGATTTTTTTTTATTATACTTTAAGTTCTAGGGTACACGTGCATAACGTGCAGGTTTGTTACATATGTATACTTGTGCCATATTGGTGTGCTGCACCCATCAACTCGTCAGCACCCATCAATTCATCATTTATATCAGGTATACCTGCCAATGCATTCCCTCCCCCCTCCCCATGATAGGCCCCGGTGTGTGATGTTCCCCTTCCCGAGTCCAAGTGATCTCATTGTTCAGTTCCCACCTATGATTGAGAACATGTGGTGTTTGGTTTTCTGTTCTTGTGATAGTTTGCTAAGAATGATGGTTTCCAGCTGCATCCATGTCCCTACAAAGGATGCAAACTCATCCTTTTTTTATGGCTGCATAGTATTCCATGGTGTATATGTGCCACATTTTCTTAATCCAGTCTGTCACAGATGGACATTTGGGTTGATTACAAGTCTTTGCTATTGTGAATAGTGCTGCAATAAACATACGTGTGCATGTGTCTTTATAGCAGCATGATTTATAATCCTTTGGGTATATACCCAGTAGTGGGATGGCTGGGTCATATGGTACATCTAGTTCTAGATCCTTGAGGAATTGCCATACTGTTTTCCATAATGGTTGAACTAGTTTACAATCCTACCAACAGTGTAAAAGTGTTCCTATTTCTCCACATCCTCTCCAACACCTGTTGTTTCCTGACTTTTTAATGATTGCCATTCTAACTGGTGTGAGATGGTATCTCATTGTGGTTTTGATTTGCATTTCTCTGATGGCGAGTGATGATGAGCATTTTTTCATGTGTCTGTTGGCTGTATGAATGTCTTCTTTTGAGAAATGTCTGTTCATATCCTTTGCCCACTTTTTGATGGGGTTATTCGTTTTTTTCTTGTATATTTGTTTGAGTTCTTTGTAGATTCTGGATATTAGCCCTTTGTCAGATTTTTCTAAGTTATGTTTTATAGCTTTGACTATACAAATATTTCCATTTATTTTGTTAAATTTAAGTGGTTTTTTGAATATTCTTTTAAATCCAATTTTATTTGTTTAACTTGTTTATTGTTAGTGTATGTTCAATTAATTTTATTTATATTGTATTCTGCAATCTTTCTAAGTTCATTTATTAGTTTTAACACTTTTTTGAGGATTGTTTAAAGCATTTACATACAAAATTATGTCGATGACAAATAAATACATTTTCTTTTCCTTTTCAATATTTATGACTTTTATGTTATTGTATTGTTTTAGCAGTGGCTAAAACAACTGGTAAAGTTTGAACGAAAACTTGATCCCTATGTGAAAAGCAAAACATGCACTATTTCACATATATATATATGTGTGTGTGTGTGTGTGTGTGTGTGTGTGTGTATATATATATGGCCTGTTTTATGGCCCAGCATATTAGCTGTAGAATATTTGTAGTGTACATTTCATATATACATATATATACACACACACATGTATACACACACATATACATGTATATATATTCTGTAGAATATTTGCAATGGTCCTTTATCTCTCCTGTACTTAGTTTGCTGAAAGTTTTCTTTATGAGTAGGTATAAAATTTTGTGAAATATTTTCCAACTCTATTGAGATAATATGATATTTTTCTATACTATTACTTCTATTAATGTGGTAAATCATATTGATAGATTTTTTAAACTAATCCAAAATATTTCTCTCTCTCTCTTCCTCTCCTGTTCTCTCTCCTCCTCCTTCTCTCCCCTTACCACTCTCCACTCCCCAACACCCATCATTCTTGCAAATCAGTTCTGGGCTTTGCTTTCTGTTTCTATTTCATTGATATCCAATTTTGTCTTAATTTTTAAAATTTCTTATTACTTTGGACTTAATTTGTTCTTTTTTGCTTGTTTTAAGAAGAAGCTTAGGAAAGTCTGGGCTTTTTTCTTCTAAGATAACCATTTAACCTATACATTTCTCTCCAGGCATTACTTGAGGTACATTCCAAAAAGCTCATGTTATACTTTATTTTTTAACTGTTAAAAAAAATACCTTTTTCTTAATTGGTAGGGCATTTAGAAATGTGTTAATTTGAAGAACTTAGAAAATTTCCAGACAGTATTCTCAGATTGATTTCTAATTTAATTCTATGTAAACAGAAAATATACTCTGACTTCAACTTTTGAATTATATTAAGACTCTTTTATGGCCCAACATATTAGCTGTAGAATATTTGTAGTGTACATACTTTCAAATGTACATACTTTCCATGTACATTTGAAAAACAATAGCCATTTTCCAGTTTTGTATAAAATGTACAATAACTATCACTTAAGTTTGTTGATGGTGTGTTTGATTTTTCTGTATTTTTACCGATTTTTATCAACTTCTTTTATTAAGTACTAAGAAAGTCATTTAAAAATCTTGAGGTATGGGAGAGAATTTGCCTGTTTTGTCCTTTAGTTTATAAACTTCTGCTTTATGTATTTTGAAACTCTATTACTACATATAAGCACATTTAGGATAATTTCTTCTTAATCAATTGACTATCATTACAAAATGTCTACTTAGTAATATTACTGGTCTTAAAGGTTATTTTGGCTGATATAAATATCACCACTACCATTTTCTTATGATAAATGTTTCATGGTTTGTTTTTTCCATCCTTTTACTTTTAAGCTACTTATGTTTTTGTACTTGAAGTGTGTTTCTTGTACACACTTTATGAGTCTTGCTCATTTAGCCAGGTTAATAAGCTATTCTTT